>NC_057808.1:242224976-242524976 GCF_018294505.1 Triticum aestivum | reverse complement strand
AGTGTACAGACTAATCATGGTTAGCCGTGTCCCCGGTTATGGACATCTTGAGTATCTGGTTCTTGGATTATCATGTTGATCTCATCACTCTAAATTAATTTGTTGGGTTGTTAATTACTTTTAATTGGGATTGAGATGGGGATACCATTCTCAATGTTTATTAACTACCATGATAGTTAAACAAAATATATTCCTTTGATGTAGGGAAAAATTGGCTTTTCGCAAAACATTGTAACCATAGAGCCTCTGTCAGATCTCGGGTTTCGGCCAAGCCCTCAAGGTTCGAACACTCGGGTGCGCACGAAGATCTCCCCCTACCAAATCACACCCTCAGCCTCACCGGAATCTCTAAGCTTAGCTCGACGAACTCGCAACACAAGAGACACAAGATTTATAGTGGTTCGGGCCACCGTTGTGGTGTAATACCCTACTCCAGTGTGGTGTGGTGGATTGCCTCTCGGGCTGAGGATGAACAGTACAAGGGGAAGAACAGCCTCCTGAGGTGAGGTGTTCTTGTGCTTGGTGGGTGTGAGGATGAACTGGATGAGTTCGAGACGAGTTGCCTCCTACTATGGTGGCTAGCCCTATTTATAGAGGCCCTGGTCCTCTTCCCAAATATTGAGCGGGAAGGGAGCCAACAATGGCCAATTTGAAAGGGGACAGCTAATACAAGCTATCCTGACTAAAGGTGGTCTTCGCCTGCCAAAGGATCTGGTGGTGACGCTGGCTTGGGCTCCACGATGACCTCCATCTTGCCGTCCTGCTGGTCTTGGTCTCGTTGCACCGATATGGAAACCTTTGCCTGAGGCCTCGGTACTCCTCTCCTGCGCTTTCCTCCTTAGCACCAAAGAGGAAACAAGGACACTGTGCGCGCTGGCGCCCGCCTGGTCTCGATTGTCATGGCTTGCGTCATTGGAACCTCGCGAGGTTTGCCTTGCCTTCATCTCTCCGCCCCTCGCGAGCCAGCCTGGTGAGGCTGCTCCCGAGGAGGTCTTGTGTCGTCCGCCACGCGAGGCTTGGCCCCTCTCGAGGGTCTCGAATGTGTGTTGGTGAAGATGGGTCGTACGGCCCGCTCGTAGAGCCACGCCGTGGGCCGCAGGCAGGCAAGTCTGGGGACCCCCGTTCCCAGAACGCCGACAGTAGCCCCCGGGCCCAAGGCGCGCTCGGACTTGGCTTCGAGGCAAAGCCAAACGGCAAGTGCGGAGCGCCGCAGGCCCCAACAGCCTGCGGCCTTGGTCGACGCGTGGCAGTTGATTGGGCGTGGGCATCTCCGATTCCCCACGCCTCCTCGGCAACTGCCCGACTGTCAAAAGGCTGGCGTAGACAGCGCTTGCCTTCATTGCTTCCTTTCGCCGTACTCCAGAACCCCTTTCTTGCTCCCTGCTTCCCAAATCTCCAGATCTACTCCCATCCCCTTCCACATCAGTGACCAATGGCACCCCGGAAGGTCAAGCCTGCCTCGTCGCCGACTCGTACGAGCCAGCCCTCGATGCGCCCAACGTCTCGGAGAAGAGCCTCGCCGCCACGCGCTTGCTGACGGCGGGGGAAAGCAACGAGAGGGGGAAGACTGAGCTCCGGGCCGGCTCCAACCTGCCGGAGCCCGAGGGAAGCACCTTCTTCCCCTTCTTCAATTGCAGCATCGTTGCGGGGCTGGTTCCCCCCTTCTCTGACTTCTTCTATGAGGTCCTTGGCCACTACGGGCTGCAGGTGTTGCATCTTCTCCCCAACTCTATCCTTCTCTTGTCGATTTTTGCCTTCTACTGTGAGGCATATCTCGACGTGATGCCGTCCGTGGCTCTGCTGTGCCACTTCTTCTTCCTCCGCATCAACGAGGGTCATACCTCCGGGTGTGCCAACTTCATCGCGGCCGGCAAGGCCAACTCGATCTCAAAGACGGGGAAGAAGGCCGACGGCTTCAGCAGCAAGTGGGTCATGATGGATGCCAAGTGCGTCCACCCACGCTTGGTGCTGCCAACGGAGATGCCCCAGTCCGACAAGGGGTGGTCTTGCACAAAGCTCACTGATGAGCGGGCGACGTTGGTGCTGGAGCACATGAACGCCGACCTGAAGCCGGGCAATGCGAAGGCGGCAAAGGTGACAGGAATTCCTGATGCTGCGCGTGGCACCGCTTCAGGCGCGTACACGCCCCTTGTGGGAGCTTGGGGACGAAGAAGACAAGGTATGCCTGAGCCCGGAAGCCTTGCCTGACGGTGAGCTGGCTGTGGCTCTCCGCCTCCTGGTCGGGGACGACCAGGAGTACCCGCCGAGTATCTTCACTCCCTTGTTCCGCCGCAAGGATGGGGCGCAGGTCGTGGCCGCCAGGCCGACCTTTGACGGGCGTGGGCTGGTGCCGCCGGCGCCCACCGGGGCCCCTGTGGCACCAACGCCGGTGGAGCTGTCTTCTGATGAGTCCCGCGGGGAGGAAGAGGAGGAGGACGAGGAGCACGGCTCAGAGGTGACCCCTGAAGGGATGGGGGAGACCTCCCCCTTGAGCAAGGCTGACATCCTCTGCACCCTGCCTGATGATGACGATGCCGGTGCCCGCGAGGAGAAGGGGGAGCCGCCCATGATCCCGACGAAGAGCAGGTCGGCGCTGGTCTCCCGGGATGCTACTCCTGCTTCGACGCCGCCTGGGGCTGCCTCCAGCCCCTCCGCTGCCATGTCTTCTGCTCCTAGAGCCCGCGCACCCGCGCCTCAAGCTTCAAGGCTCTCAGGCATCAAACTCAGCAAGCGGAGGGTGGACTACGCCGCGGTGGACCAGTAAGTGCCCGTGCTTTGCCTTGTTCTTGCTTATACTGTTGTTTCTTGATGTTCATCGTTGGTTGGTTAGGCCGCCGCCTGCGGCGAAGAAGAGGAAGGAGGATGCAGCGACCCCGCCCGGGACTGAACCATCTGCAGCTGCCGCACCCCCCTTCGTGAAGAAGGGAAACGATGGCACTCGTACCTCCCTAGCCCGGTCGCCCTCGCGAGGCGTGGAGGAGCATCCTCGTGGGAAGTCAGCCCCCGTGGCCCCGGAGGCGTTGGTGTCCAGCCCAGCCGCTGGCGTCCACAAAGCTCAGGAGCCCCCGGTCTCCCAGGCCCCGGTGACGACGTCGTCTCCTCCTGCTGCTGCTACGCCGCTTCCAGGTCCTTCTGCCTCCCCTGATGTCTTGGAGCGTGCTCTTCTTGAGATGACCCGGCTGCGAGAGGATCTTCAAGGCCCCGACCGCCACCTGGCGGCCGGTCGCCTGGAGCTGGTCTTCAGCTGGCTTTATTCTGACGCGTATGTTCGAGCGACGCTGAGCTAGGCCGCGGCAACCTCCGAGAAGGAGAGGCAGGCTGCCGCCCAAGCCGCGGCTGCTCGTGAAGCTGCGCTGAAGGATGCCGAGACCGCCCAGGATCGCTGTCGGGCCCTGGAGGCCGAGCTGAAGAATCTGCGCGCAGAAGAAGCTCGTGGCCGCCAGACGGAGGAGAAGGAGAAGATGAGGGCCCGGGAGGACGCCATCAAGGATCTCGACACTGAGCTGGGAGAGTTGGCAAAGGCGCAGGCCACGAAACGCAGCCAGCTGGAGGAGCTCGAGCGGAAGGTGGAGGCGGAGAAGGCGATCTTGGCGCCAAGGCGAAGGTCCTGACCGAGGAGTGCGCGGCCTTCGCGCTCCTCAAGAAAAGGTCCCGCGCGGCGCTGAAGGCACTCTACGAGAAGGGCTTGGAGAGGCCGCTGACCACCGACGATGACGGTCCCGCACAGCTGCTTCCCTACTTAGTTGACGCGCTCCAGGAGGTTTTGAGCGGCATTGGTCCCATGGCGGAGGAACAAGCCCGCGTTATTTCCTCGGCCGCGCTGATGCGTGTTTTCAGCCACCTCCATCTTCGTGATCGCTGCCCGCCTTGACGAGCTGCTGGAGCCTGTGGACGACGAGCGCTGTGCGGCTGCAGCCGCAGCCGTGAAGGGCCAGGTGGAGGCCCTGCTGAAGAAGTTCCGCGCTTTTGCTCTCGCGCCTTCGACAGGCGGTGCTACCGATCCCGCGACTCCGGCTGGTGGTACAGGCGAAGGCGACGCCACCAAGGAAGGAACACCCCTTGCGGGCGTCGGAAGCGCCCAGGGATGATTCGCTTGCGGCTGCTTTCCTGTTTTACTCCTGCAACATGCATCATGCCTCATGGAGGCGTTTGAACTTGTGTTTGATATTTGAGAGAACAATATGTATTGTAATATTTGCTTTTGAGATTTTGCGATTTTCTTCATATTAGCTTTACGTTCTACGTCGGCAGGGCCCGGCCCTGCGCATACCTCAGCCACCGTTGGGTCGTCCGGAGACCAGGACGGGACCAAGGGGTGAGGGACTACGTGACCAATTAGGCTCCTGAGTCGCGATGCTCAGGAGTCCCCCTTGACGCGCAAACATCTTATAGGAAGGAGACGCGAGGATAGGTTTAGTGTTCTACGTTGGCAGGGCCTGGCCGCGCGCATACCTCAGCCGCCGTTGGGTCGTCCGGAGACCAGGACGAGACCAAGGTGTGAGGGGCTACGCGACCAGTTAGGCTCCTGAGTCGCGATGCTCAGGAGTCCCCCTTGACGTGCAAACAATCTTCATACCTTTGCCCTCGCCGAGGCTCGACTTGGGAGGGGCGCGCGACGACCAGGTCTGGGGGACCTGGTTGGGTGGCATACGCTTGGGCGTGACCCGAGCACAGCCCCCGTGCCCAGCCCCCTCGCGCAACTCTCCTGAGAGGGGAGGTGTTGCGGTGAGGCCGGACACTAAGCTCAAGGGCTCCATGAAGTTGATACCATCGTAGGGCCGCCCTCAGTTTTTTATCACCAGCGCGGAGCATAGAGCTTCCGCACTTGCACGGGCATAGCCGCTCCTCGACAGTGTCGACGGCCAGCGCGGAGCATGGTGCTTCCACTGGTACGTGGGAGGGGACTCCCTACTGCGGAGAGCCCCCAGGGCGTGTACAGCCCCGCCCTAACATGTGGCTTGCACGGCAGGGCTAGACGAGGTGTGTCTGGGCACTTGTGAGCTAGCGCGGGACTCACGAGGCCCTACCTCAAGGCGGGTTGCGCCTGGTCTTGATTCTTGTTTGCTGTGGTGGTCCTGCGAGGTGGTTAGACAACCTGCGCCGAATGAATCTCCTGAGGTTATCGCGTGAGAAGGCCAAGCACCAACGGCCCCAGGAGGTGACGTGAACGGGACCGGCCCGCCAGACAGAGCTCGGCCATTGGATTTATCGACACTGCAGGGACGGGCTCGAGCACAGACGTCGTGCCTAACCTTCTCGCGTGAAGGGTCCTGAAGAAAGACGATCGGCGCGTGGCCCCCGTGGTAGGTTACAATCAAGCAGGTGATAGTCATAGGTAAATTAAGCATGGAAAGCAAATTGGCTCAAGTAAACTCAGGGGATATACATGCCACTGGGTCAGGCCCGAGCGGCTTGGGGATGATGCAGCCCGAGGGGCGCCCCCAGCAAGGTGAGCGAAAGACATAAAAAGGGATGCATGCCGCAGGGACGGACCCATGCGGCCTGGCAATGATGCAGCCCTGAGGGCGCTCCCAGCTAAATAAACTTGGAAAATGTCACCTGGTTCCGTTGCAGAAGGGGTGTTGGGGCAGCTGAAGGTGCGCGGAGAAGGGATTGCTCCTCACGAGCCACCGGGGCCCTGAGCCTCGGGAGGCTCCGGGGGTCCAGGCGGTTCCTTGAGGACCGTCTCCATCTCCGCCAGGACTGCATGGCGCCTGGTCTCCTGAGCCGCCAGGACGCGCCGCAGGTTGCGTTGGTAGGCGGATGCCACGCTCGGCAGGACGAATGGCATGCGAACGTAGCTGTGCGGTGGGCCCTCGCAGCGCCCCACGCGTGAAGGCCAGAAGAGCTCCTGAGACGCGGCCCTGTTGAGCCCTGGGACGTCGATGCAGACGCGCGGCCCAGCATCCTCGCCTGGATGGGGGGCTGCGCCAAGTGAGCGGCGATCGTCGTGCATGGCCCTCACATACTGCAGTTCCTGAGTAGTCTTGGTAATGAACTCCTGAGCGCTGGGCGCTCCTCGCCCTGTATCCTCCTGAGGGAAACGTGCCACGAAGCACGCCTCCAAATGGTGCCCGAGGGCCTCCCTCGTAATGTTGGCAAGGTCTGAGGCCCTCCAGAAGAGAGCCCCCGAGCCCTGCCCGAGGAGAGCGCCGGGCGCGCCTTCCTATGCGACAGAGGGAGGCGCCCCAGGCGCGGGCGCCGACCCTGACGTGGCACCGCTTGAGGCGCCGCTCCCCTGAGGCCATGTAGCAGCTGCTTCTTCTTCTTCTTAGGGATGGCCTCAGGAGGGTACTCGCCCTTGCTGTCGGGGTCTTCGATTGCTGCAGCTTGGAAGGCACGCTCGAGGGAGCACACCGCATCTCTTTCTTCACAGGGGACTGTGATGATTCCGCCGCTTCCTGGCATCTTGAGGACGTTGTAGCCATGGTGGGTCACCGCCATGAACTTGGCCAGGGCTGGATACCCGAGGATGGCATTGTATGGAAGACGGATGTGGGCGACGTCAAAGTCGATGAGCTCGGTGTGGTAGTTGTCGCGCTGTTCGAAGGTGACTGGGAGGCAGACCTGTCCTATCGGGGTGGTGGAGCCGTCGGTCACTCCTGAGAAAGGCTTGGTAGGCTGAAGCTGATCGTAGGGCACTTGAAGGTTGTCGAACATCTCGACGGGCAGGACGTTAAGCCCTGCACCGCCGTCGATGAGAGTCTTGGTGACTTGCACGTTGCTGATGACGGGTGAACAGAGCATTGGGAGAGCGCCAACGGTGGCCGCGCACTTGATCTGGTCTGCCGAGCTGAAGGTAATAGCGCACTTGGACCACCTGAGCGGGTGTGTGGCCTCGAGCTTGGGGAGGACTGCGTTCACCTCGCGAGCAAACTGCTTGAAGATACGCTGTGAGGCTGGGGCTTGAGCTCCGCCCAAGATGCAGGCGATAGCACGCGGCTCCTGGAAGCCCCCAGCCCCCTCGTCTTGATGGTGGTCGTCGTTCCTTCTTGGTGGTGGCGGCAGCGGAGGAAGCCCAGCATTGCCCTGAGGACGGTCCTCGCGAGGCTGATCCCTCCAGGCACCCTCGCGAGGCTGGTCCTGCCAGCAGTCCTCACGAGGCCGGTCGCACCACTCCTGGCGTGGGCCCCGGTCGTCCCAGCATCCTCCGCCACGTCCTCCTCCACGGTCGTAGCCTCGGTCATTGCGCTCGGGGCGTCGACCGAAGCGTCCGTCGCGAATGGCCCTGAGCTCTTGACAATCGTTGGTGTTGTGGCTATGCACGTTGTGGAAGGCGCAGAACGGTCGGCTGCTCTTGAATGACTCAGGCTGGTCCCTACCGCGCTTCGTGTCCGACTCCGCCATGAGCACGGTGACTCCCTTGCGCTTCAGGGCCTTGGCCTTGGCTTTCTTCTCCTCTGGGTCGGCAGCTGGGAGCTCGAGAAGGGAAAGGCGCCCTTCCTCAGCCCTTGCGCACTTGGTCGCTAGGTTAAACAGCTCCAGGGATGTGCACAGCTCCTCATGGATGGCGAGCTCCTCCTTCATCTTGTCGTCGCGGACGCCATCAGAAAATGCCGAGATGATGGCCTCAACTGTCACCTTGGGGATCTTGAGATGAACGTTGTTGAAGCGCTGGATGTACTTCTGGAGGGTCTCCCCTGGCTGCTGCTTGACGTGGCGCAGGTCACCCGCGGCCGGAGGACGGTCGCGAGTGCCCTGGAAGTTGGCGACAAAGCGGTCGCGCATCTCGTTCCAGGAGGAGATGGAGCCTGGACGCAGGTTCAGGAGCCAGGAGCGGGCACCATCCTTGAGAGCCATGGGGAACCAGTTCGCCATGACTTTTTCATCGCCGTTGGCCGCCTCGATGCTCAGCTCGTAGAGCTGCAGGAACTCCGCGGGGTCGGGGGTGCCGTCGTAGCGCGGAGGTAGGTCTGGCTTGAACTTGCCTGGCCATGCGACGCTACGCAGCTCAGGAGTGAAGGCGTGGCAGCCTGCAGTGGCCACCGGGACCCTTTGCTGATGTGGAGCCTGGCCTTGATGCCCGCGCACCGCCACCGCAGGTGGCGCACGGTCTTGCCGTAGCAGCACCGGGAGCGCAGGAGCGTTTTCTCGTGGACGAGGAACTTCTTGGCAGCCGACGCGGTGGGTCGCGCCGGGGGGCGCGCGTCTTGGCGCCAGGACGCCGTCTTGGGGCAGAGGTGGTGGAGGCGCTCCATGAGCCACATCTCCTGCAGCTGACGGAGGGCGAGGCAGCAAGAGGGACGGCACAAGGGAGCCCCCTGCGACGCTGACAAGCTCGGCGATGCGGTCGAGCCAGTCCTCGTAGAGGTCGTCGATGGGGCGGTAGCGCAGGAGTTCGCGTGCCATGAACAGCGCGGCCTGCGCGTCGATGGGAGCGCGACGGGCATGGGACGACGAACCGGCCGGGGTCAGCGATGGAGTGGTGGTGCGGCCGTCCCGCCGCACCGAGGGGTGCAGCAAGGATGCTTGCTGCTCGTTCCCCGCCGGGCCGGTGGCGGCGTTGGCGGCAGGCGACGGAGAACGACGGGGTGGCCCGCCGACGGGGGCGGTCTGAGCAACGCGGGCGGCGAGGGCGGCCCGGCGCTCAGTGCGAGCTCGGTGAGTGTCCGCCATGGAGATGACAAAGCGACGGGACGCGGATCGGTGGAAGGAAAGCTTCGGCGCACCCCTACCTGGCGCGCCAAATGTTGGATCTTGGGTTCCGGCAAAACCCTCAAGGTTCGAACACTGGGGTGCACACGAAGATCTCCCCCTACCAAATCACGCCCTCGGCCTCACCGGAATCTCTAAGCTTAGCTCGAGGAACTCGCAACACAAGAGACGCAAGATTTATACTGGTTCGGGCCACCATTGTGGTGTAATACCCTACTCCAGTGTGGTGTGGTGGATTGTCTCTCGGGCTGAGGATGAACAGTACAAGGGGAAGAACAGCCTCCTGAGGTGAGGTGTTCTTGTGCTTGGTGGGTGTGAGGATGAACTGGATGAGTTCGAGACGAGTTGCCTCCTACTATGGTGGCTAGCCCTATTTATAGAGGCTCTGGTCCTCTTCCCAAATATTGAGCGGGAAGGGAGCCAACAACGGCCAATTTGAAAGGGGACAGCTAGTACAAGTTATCCTGACTAAAGGTGGTCTTCGCCTGCCAAAGGCTCTGGTGGTGACGCTGGCTTGGACTCCACGATGACCTCCGTCTTGCCGTCCTACTGGTCTTGGTCTCGTTGCACCAATATGGAAACCTTTGCCTGAGGCCTCGGTACTCCTCGCCTGCTCTTGCCTCCTTAGCACCAAAGAGGAAACAAGGATACTGTGCACGCTGGCGCCCGCCTGGCGCCCACCTGGTCTCGATCGTCATGGCTTGCGTCATTGGAACCTCGCGAGGTTTGCCTTGCCTTGATCTCTCCGCCCTCGCGAGCCAGCCTGGTGAGGCCGCTCCCGAGGAGGTCTTGTGTCGTCCGCCTCGTGAGGCCTGGCCCCTTGCGAGGGTGTCAAATGCTTGTTGGTGAAGATGGGATGTACAGGCCCGCTCGCAGAGCCACGCCGTGGGCCACAAGCAGGCAAGTCTGGGGACCCCCGTTCCCAGAACGTCGACAGCATCCACCAGCCATATATGCATGTAGTGATAGCATTATTCTGTTCATTGCTCTAGTGTGTTACTTTGCCAGCATATTCCATGTGCTGACCCGTTTCGGGCTGCAACATATCATGTTGCAGACTTTTCAGACGAAGGGTAAGGTTCGCTAGGCCATTGTCGTGCACTCAGCTATGCCGTTGGAGTTGATGGACTCACTTTATCTTCCAAGCCTTCCGCTGTTATCTTATTTAGATGGCCTTAAGCCATATTTATTGTAATAAGTTCTCTCTTGAGACTATCGATGTAATAAGTGTGTGATTGCTACTCTGTTATAAATCCTTCGAGTACTGTGTGTGTCAGCATTACCGATCCAGGGATGACACTTATGCACAGAGATTTGACCGTCTGAGGTCGGATCGCTACAAGATGGTATCAGAGCACACGCTAAATGTAGGACACGACCACTAAGATGAGCCATAGGTCACTCTTCCCTACTCATTTCTGACTCCTCTGCATTTTCTACTCTATAGGATGGCGGACTCAAGGAACAAGTTTGCACAACCGGATGAAGACACACCATTTGGACGACACTTGAAGGAAGTCACTAGGTACCTAAACATCGGAATACCAAGCTTCACCGGGACCTACACCACCACCTTACCAGAAGAGGAGCGTTGGATGATTCGAGTTCAAGTTCCAGGAAGGACATTCACGCCAGTCACTGAGCCCATAGAGTTTTCCTTTGATGCACCAACCTGGAGTCTAGGAAAGAGCATGGCAGCCCACATCGCCATGGGACGCATCGGCGAAGTTTATCACAAGGAACTTAAGGACGCCATCTACCAGATATGTGGGCGCCGAAATGAGCAATGGGAGATTATCAGCACCAGGAGGGACAGGTCCATTGCAGCTTTCATCCAGGAGTTAAACCAGCACATTCGTCGACAGGAGAACCAGATGTGTGCAAGCATGATAGACCTGAAGAAGGTGATGACCAGGAACATGGAGCTAGAAGAGGAACTCAAGTCTATACGCGACAGATACGAGGAGGAAATCGCAATACTAGTGGAGAAGAATGACGATCTGACGTGGAAGCTAGGAGTATTCATGGGAGACCCCGCGCCAGGAGGAGATGACGACCATCCCGATGACATTCGTTCGGAGGACTACATCATCATCGACGACACCAACTCCGACCCCGACAGTAGTGATGATGATTATGAAGACGAAGCTAGAGCGGATATCATGCAGTCTTCCACCGGTCAAAATTTCTAGTAGACCACCATATTATTAGTAGTATATTCCCCCATGTATACATTAGTAGTCCAAGCACTGTAACGATAGTTAGATCGTTTGTATGCCCTTGTTTGAATTGATTTTGGTGTGATATGATTGTGTTTGTCTCATGTGCATATGGGTAGTGTTTCCTCACTAGACCTCATTCTATTCTAATCTCTCCCATCTAAACCCATCAGATGCCTCCGAGACGTGACCCCAGATTTGTCTTCCCACCGGAGCTCACTCAGTTGATCCAATAGCGGAATGCCTTGATGCAACTACTAGTCCACAACCAAGGCAACAACAATAACAACAACCCACCGCCACCACCTCCAGTTGATAACTTAGCCCGTTTTCTGAGGTTGCAGCCACCGGTGTTCTCCAGTAGCACTGAGCCAATAGTTGCTGATGACTGGCTACGCAGGATTAGAAGGGAGTTGACCACCGCAGGTTGCACAAATGCTAAGAAGGTGTGTTTTTCCGCACATCAATTGGATGGACCCGCAGCCTCATGGTGGGAGAATTACACAACCACTTTTCCTATAGCCAATGTAACTTGGGAGCAGTTTCAGCAAGCATTCCGCACTGCTCATGTCTCAACTGGAGCTATGAGCATGAAGAAGCGTGAGTTTCACAACTTGCGCCAAGGAAACCGTACTGTGGGGAAATACGTGGATGAGTTCAGCAAGTTAGCTCGCTATGCCCCAGATGATGTGGCCACAGATGCCGCTAAGCAGGAAAAGTTTATGGAAGGGCTGAATGATGAGATGAGTATGCAGTTGATGGTGGCAACATTTAACAGCTACCAAGAGTTGGTAGGCAAGGCTATTATGATTGAAGGAAAGCAGCAGCAAATTGAGAGCCGCAAGAGGAAGTATGGGCAAGGGAAGTATAATTCAGGAGCTTGATACGTCTCCAACGTATCTATAATTTTTGATTGCTCCATGCTATTATATATTCTATTTTGGATGTTTAATGGGCTTATTTATACACTTTTATATTATTTTTGGGACTAACCTATTAACCCAAGGCCCAGTGCAAATTGTTGTTTTTTTGCCTATTTCAGTGTATCGCAGAAAAGGAATATCAAACGGAGTCCAAACGGAATGAAACCTTCGGGAGCGTGATTTTTGGAACAAACGTGATCCAGAGGACTTGGAGTGGACGTCAAGCAATCAACGAGGAGGCCACGAGGCAGGGGGCGCACCCTCCACCCTCATGGGCCCCTCGTGACTCCACCGACCTACTTCTTCCTCCTATATATACCTACGTACCCCGAAACCATCGAGGAGCACCACGAAAACCTAATTCCACCGCTGCAACCTTCTGTACCCATGAGATCCCATCTTGGGGCCTTTTCCGGTGCTCTGCCGGAGGGGGCATCGATCACGGAGGGCTTCTACATCAACACCATAGCCTCTCCGATGATGTGTGAGTAGTTTACCACAGACCTTCGGGTCCATAGTTATTAGCTAGATGGCTTCTTCTCTCTCTTTGGGTCTCAATACAAAGTTCTCCTCGATCTTCTTGGAGATCTATTTGATGTAACTCTTTTTGTGGTGTGTTTGTCGAGATCCGATGAATTGTGGGTTTATGATCAAGATTATCTATGAACAATATTTGAATCTTCTCTAAATTCTTTTATGTATGATTGGTTATCTTTGCAAGTAAGTTTGAATTATCAGTTTGGTTTGGCCTACTAGATTGATCTTTCTTGCAATGGGAGAAGTGCTTAGCTTTGGGTTCAATCATGCGGTGCTCGATCCCAGTGACAGTAGGGGAAACGACACGTATTGTATTGTTGCCATCGAGGATAAAAAGAAGGGGTTTATATCATATTGCATGAGTTTATCCCTCTACATCATGTCATCTTACCTAATGCGTTACTCTGTTCTTATGAACTTAATACTCTCGATGCATGCTGGATAGTGGCCGATGTGTGGAGTAATAGTAGTAGATGCAGGCAGGAGTCGGTCTACTTTTCACGGACGTGATGCCTATATACATGATCATGCCTAGATATTCTCATAATTATGCACTTTTCTATCAATTGCTCGACAGTAATTTATTCACCCACCGTAATACTTATGCTATCTGCCACTAGTGAAACCTATGGCCCCCGGGTCTATTTTCCATTAATCTTCCTTCAACTAGCTATTTCTTTCACCGTTTGTTTTGCAATCTTTACTTTTAGTCTTTATCATAAAAATACCAAAAATATTTTCTTATCATCTCTATCAGATCTCACTTTTGCAAGTGGCCGTGAAGGGATTGACAACCCCTTTATCGCGTTGGTTGCAAGGTTCTTATTTATTTGTGTAGGTACGAGGGACTTGCGTGTGGCCTCCTACTGGATTGATACCTTGGTTCTCAAAAACTGAGGGAAATACTTACGCTACTTTGCTGCATCACCCTTTCCTCTTCAAGGGAAAACCAACGCAGTGCTCAAGAGGTAGCAAGAAGGATTTCTGGCGCCGTTGCCGGGGAGTCTACGCACAAGTCAAGACATACCAAGTACCCATCACAAACTCTTATCCCTCGCATTACATTATTTGCCATTTGCCTCTCATTTTCCTCTCCCCCACTTCACCCTTGCCGTTTTATTTGCCCTCTCTTTCCGTTCGCCTCTTTTCGCTTGCTTCTTGTTTGCTTGTGTGTTGGATTGCTTGCTTGTCACGATGGCTCAAAATAATACTAAATTGTGTGACTTTGCCAATACCAACAACTATGATTTTCTCAGCACTCCGATTGCTCCTCTTACCGATGCTGAATCTTGTGAAATTAATGCTGCTTTGCTGAATCTTGTCATGAAAGATTGATACGTCTCCAACGTATCTATAATTTTTTATTGTTCCATGCTATATTATATTTTGTTTTGGACATTATTGGGCTTTATTATACACTTTCATATTATTTTTGGGACTAACCTATTAACCGGAGGCCCAGCCCAGAATTGTTGTCTTTTGCCTATTTCAGAGTTTCGTAGAAAAAGAATATCAAACGGAGTCCAAACAGAATGAAACCTTCGGGAATGTGATTTTCAGAACGAACGTGATCCAGAGAACTTGGACCCTATGTCAAGACATCAACCAGGAAGCCATGAGGTAGGGGGCGCGCCTACCCCCCACCCCCAGGCGCGCCCTCCACCCTCATGGGCCCCACGTTGCTCCACCGACGTACTCCTTCCTCTTATATATACCTACGTACCCCCAAACTACCAGATACGGAGCCAAAAACCTAATTCCACCGCCGTAACCTTCTGTACCCGTGAGATCTCATCTTGGGGCCTGTTCTGGAGCTCCGCCGGAGGGGGAATCGATCACGGAGGGCTTCTACATCAACACCATGGCCTCTCCGATGATGTGTGAGTAGTTTACCTCAGACCTTCGGGTCCATAGTTATTAGCTAGATGGCTTCTTCTCTCTTTTTGGATCTCAATACAATGTTCTCCCCCTCTCTCGTGGAGATCTATTCGATGTAATCTTCTTTTGCGGTGTGTTTGTTGAGACCGATGAATTGTGGGTTTATGATCAAGTTTATCTATGAACAATATTTGAATCTTCTGAATTCTTTTATGTATGATTGGTTATCTTTGCAAGTCTCTTTGAATTATCAGTTTGGTTTGGCCTACTAGATTGATCTTTCCTGCAATGGGAGAAGTGCTTAGCTTTGGGTTCAATCTTGCGGTGTCCTTTCCCAGTGACAGTAGGGGCAGCAAGGCACGTATTGTATTGTTGCCATCGAGGATAAAAAGATGGGGTTTATTTCATATTGCATGAGTTTATCCCTCTACATCATGTCATCTTGCTTAAAGCGTTACTCTGTTCTTATGAACTTAATACTCTAGATGCATGCTGGATAGCGGTCGATGTGTGGAGTAATAGTAGTAGATGCAGGCAGGAGTCGGTCTACTTGTTTCGGATGTGATGCCTATATACATGATCATACCTAGCTATTCTCATAACTATGCTCAATTCTGTCAATTGCTCAACAGTAATTTGTTCACCCACCATAAATACCTATGCTCTTGAGAGAAGCCACTAGTGAAACCTATGGCCCCCGGGTCTATTTTCAATCATATTAATCTTCCAACACTTAGCTATTTTCATTGTCTTTTATTTTACTTTGAATCTTTACAATAAAAATACCAAAAATATTATCTTATCATATCTATCAGATCTCACTCTCGTAAGTGAGCGTGTAGGGATTGACAACCCCTTATCGCGTTGGTTACGAGGATTTATTTGTTTGTGTAGGTGCGAGGGACTCGTGTGTGGCCTCCTACTGGATTGATATCTTGGTTCCCAAAAACTGAGGGAAATACTTACGCTACTTTGCTGCATCACCCTTTCCTCTTCAAGGGAAAACCAACGCAGTGCTCACGAGGTAGCAAAGATCAATTCGTCGGCCTTCCAAGTGACGATGCCGCTACCCATCTAAATAGCTTTGTTGATTTGTGTGATATGCAAAAGAAGAAAGATGTGGACAATGATATTGTTAAATTGAAGCTATTTCCTTTTTCGCTTAGAGATCGTGCTAAAACTTGGTTTTCGTCTTTGCCTAAAAATAGTATTGATTCTTGGAATAAGTGCAAAGATGCTTTTATCTCTAAGTATTTTCCTCCCGCTAAGATCATCTCTCTTACAAATGATATTATGAACTTTAAGCAACTTGATCATGAACATGTTGCACAAGCTTGGGAGAGAATGAAATTAATGATACGTAACTGCCCTACACATGGTTTGAATTTATGGGTGATTATACAAAAAAAATTATGCCGGATCGAATTTTGCTTCTAGAAACCTTTTAGATTCGGCCGCGGGAGGCACTTTTATGGAAATCACTTTAGGAGAAGCTACTAAACTCCTAGATAATATTATGCTTAATTATTCTCAATGGCACACTGAAAGATCTACTAGTAAAAAGGTGCATGCAATTGAAGAAATTAATGTTTTGAGTGGGAAGATGGATGAACTTATGAAATTGTTTGCTAATAAGAGTGTTTCTTCTGATCCCAATGATATGCCTTTGTCTACTTTGATTGAGAATAATAATGAATCTATGGATGTGAATTTTGTTGGTAGGAACAATTTTGGCAACAACGCTTATGGAGGAAACTTTAATCCTAGGCCGTATCCTAGGAATCCCTCTAATAATTATGGTAATTCCTACAACAACTCTTATGGAAATTTTAATAAGATGCCCTCTGATTTTGAGTCTAGTGTTAAAGAATTTATGATTTCTCAAAAGAATTTCAACGTTTTGCTTGAAGAAAAATTGCCTAAGATTGATGAATTGGCTAGGAACATGGATAGAATTTCTCTTGATGTTGATTCTTCGAAACTTAGATCTATTCCACCTAAGCATGATATCAATGAGTCCCTCAAAGCCATGAGAATTTCCATTGATGAGTGCAAAGAAAGAACCGCTAGGATGCGTGCTAAGAAAGATTGCTTTGTAAAAGCGTGTTCTTCTCGTTTTCATGATAATAAGGATGAAGATCTAAAATTAATTGATGTGTCTCCTATTAAATATCTGTTTTGCAATATGAATCTTCATAATAATGGGACTGGAGATGAGTCAACTTCAGTTAAAAGGCGTCCCAATGATTCGGAGTTTTTAGATCTTGATGGTAAAAGTGGGATGGAAGAGGTCAAAAATTTAGATAGCAATGAACCCACTATTTTGGATTTCAAGGAATTTAATTATGATAATTGTTATTTAATAGATTGTATTTCCTTGTTGCAATCCGTGTTAAATTCTCCGCATGCTTATAGTCAAAATAAGGCTTTTACTAAACATATCGTTGATGCTTTAATGCAATCTTATGAAGAAAAGCTTGAATTGGAAGCTTCTATCCCTAGAAAACTTTATGATGAGTGGGAACCTACTATTAAAATTAAAATTAAGGATCATGAATGCTATGCTTTGTGTGATTTGGGTGTTAGTGTTTCCACAATTCCAAAAACTTTGTGTGATTTGCTAGGTTTCCGTGAATTTGATTATTGTTCTTTAAACTTGCACCTTGCGGATTCCACCATTAAGAAACCTACGGGGAGAATTAATGATGTTCTTATTGTTGCAAATAGGAACTATGTGCCCGTAGATTTCATTGTTCTTGATATAGATTGCAATCCTTCATGTCCTATTATTCTTGGTGGACCTTTCCTTAGAACGATTGGTGCAATTATTGATATTAAGGAAGGAAATATTAGATTCCTATTTCCGTTAAGGAAAGGCGTGGAACACTTTCCTAGAAAGAAAATAAAATTACCTTATGAATCTATCATGAGAGCCACTTATGGATTGCATTCCAAAGATGGCAATACCTAGATCTATCTTTGCCTTTATGCCTAGCTAGGGGCGTTAAACGATAGCGCTTGTTGGTAGGGATGGCAATGGGTACCCATTACCCGCGTACACGGCGGGTAAAAACCCTATTAGGGCAAGGGTATGGGTCACAAAAATACCCATGGGTACATAAATAGGAAAATTTGAAACCCATCGGGTATAGTGGGTACGGGTATGGTTTAGTATAACCCATACCCGTGTACCCATGTACCTGCATGTAATATGATTTTTTAAATAGGCCTTAAATAGTATGTATCCATGTACTAAACATTTTTTACATAAACCCCGCAACTGGCCCACAACAAAGCCACAAGACCCACAAGCCCATCCCATACGTGTACGTATCTAGGTGATTAATGTCCTTGTCTCAAAAAAGGTGATTGATGTCCAGAATTGCCTAGTTCCCTATATGGCTATATCAGCGTGATTCACGTCTAAAATTACCTCGCACGCTCGTAGCAGCCAGCGCCCAGCAGATCGATCTCATCTTCTCGTCGCTGCCCAGTTCCACCGGCGCCTCCAGCCGCTTGATGCCTCGCACCACCACCCCTTTCCTGTCCTCCGAGGTGGATGCCAACACCATGGATCCAGGGCCTTGCGCCTCCGCGCGCTAGGAAAGAGCCAACTCCCCGAATGACATGGTCTCCCACCTCTTGCTCTGGGGTCCAAGGCGCAGCATTGTTGCAGCATTATGTCCAAGTTGTCCATGAATCAGCGACACCCTAGCTTGCTTAGCAATGGTCCATCTTTGTTGCTGCTGCTACCAAACACAAGAACAAGAGCAAGGTTGCAAGGTTATTTCGGCTAGGTGAGTTTCAATTTTATTTACTATTTTATGATTACGAGCGCTGATCTTAGAGTAGTAATATATTTGTTGTCCATAGATAATGTCATGTATCCATGTGTTGCTGTCATGGTGTGTTGATGTTTATAAATTACTAGCAAAAAGGCCCGTGCGTTGCAACGGAAGAAAAAAAACAAACACTCTTAATTTACAAAAAAATCTATAATCTAAGAATTTGTAGCTATTTCTTAAATACATGAAGAGTTGTTAAAAAAAGTTGTTAAAAAGATACATGGTTTTTTAATCATAAAAAGAGATTTTTTTTCTGGAAAAGAACATTCTTCTATGGTGTTCTGTTGACGCAGGTACTTGTGCCCCTATTTCATTACTATTTCTTGCCATACATGTCATAGGTATTGATCTCTGTTTCATCACTATTTTATATCTTATCAAATTTGTCTTTTATTTTATTTTTTTGTCATACATGCCTCTTTTTTACTTTTTTCATGCATGTCCTCTTTTTTTTCTTATATGTAGGAGAATAGCGCAACATCTCATCTTTATCGGATCTCGTCGGCATTTTCTCTTTTATTTATTTTATAACGGGCATCCCATTTTTATTGGGCCCTTCTTTTATTTTTTGTCATGCATGTCCTTATTTATTGGGTGTCTTTAGCAAATTTATCTTCAATATAATGTCCAATCCTGATTTTGCTGAGGTGTTCATTCCCAATCTGAATTAGTATCGGTATGAAAAAAGACGGATAATGCATTGTTGATTAACATTGAAGCCTAGTTAGTATTTTTTTAAATTGCTAACAGTTAAAATAATATCATATTCAGATTCTACGTATTTTTAATCAAATTCCATATATAACATGTTAAATTTGGAGTTACGGTTTAGAAGATATGAGTTGATATGCACTGCGGGTCTAATGTCAGAAACATCAGGGGGTTTTCTATAAAATAGCATGACGGACTAAGAATACCTATTTCTTTTATTAGTAGGTATAGATTATTATAAGTTGTTGTTTATGACTATATGTAATGCTCAAATTGATGTGTTGCAAATCTGGGTAATTTTACCCACGGGTACCCATTTACCCTAACGGGTGATGGGTATGGGAAAAAGTTGTACCCATCCACGGCTATGGGTATAGGTGATGGGTAAGGTTTGGGGCGACGGGTAAGGGTATGGGGTGGCTCTACCCGTACCCAAACCCTGCGGGTGCCATCCCTACTTGTTGGGAGGCAACCCAATTTTATTTTAGTTTTTGCTTTTTGGTTCTGTTTAGGAATAAATAATCCATCTATATTCTGTTTAGATGTGGTTTTGTGTCTTAATTAGTGTTTGTTCCAAGTAGAACCTTTGGGAAGACTTGGGGAAAGTCTTTGCGATCTTGCTGTAAAAAACAGAAACTTTAGCGCTCACGAGATTAGCTACAACTTTTTACTGGAGAGTGTTATTTAGTTGATTCTTTTTGAAGATGATTAATAGATAAATTCCTCACGTCCAGAAATTTATTTTAGAATTTTTGGAGTTCTAGAAGTTTGCGTTAGTTACAGATTACTACAGACTGTTCTGTTTTTGACAGATTCTGTTTTTCGTGTGTTGTTTGCTTATTTTGATGAATCTATGGCTAGTAATGGAGGTTATGAACCATAGAAAAGTTGGAATACAGTAGGTTTAACACCAATATAAATAAAGAATGAGTTCATTACAGTACCTTTAAGTGGTGTTTTGTTTTCTTTCGCTAACGGAGCTCACGAGATTTTCTGTTAAGTTTTGTGTTGTGAAGTTTTCAAGTTTTGGGTAAAGATTTGACGGATTATGGAACAAGGAGTGGCAAGAGCCTAAGCATGGGGATGCCCAAGGCACCCCAAGGTAAATCTAAGGACAACCCAAAAAGCCTAAGCTTGGGGATGCCCCGGAAGGCATCCCCTCTTTTGTCTTCGTCCATCGGTAACTTTACTTGGAGCTATATTTTTATTCACCACATGATATGTGTTTTGCTTGGAGCATCTTGTATGATTTGAGTCTTTTCTTGTTAGTTCTCCACAATCATCCTTTCTATACACACCTTTTGAGAGAGACACACATTATTCGGAATTTATTAGAATACTCTATGTGCTTCACTTATATCTTTTGAGCTAAACAATTTTGCTCTAGCGCTTCACTTATATCTTTTAGAGCATGGTGGTGGTTATATTTTATAGAAATTATTGATCTCTCATGCTTCACTTATATTATTTTGAGAGTCCTTTAGAACAGCATGGTAATTTGCTTTGGTTATAAAATTAGTCCTAATATGATAGGCATCCAAGATAAAAACTTCTAAGTGCATTGAATACTAAGAGAAGTTTGATACTTGATAGTTGTTTTGAGATATAAAGGTGCTAATATTAAAGTTGTGCTAGTTGAGTAGTTGTGAAATTGAGAAATACTTGTGTTGCAGTTTGCAAGTCCCGTAGCATGCACGTATGGTAAACGTTGTGTGACAAATTTGAAACATGAGGTGTTCTTTGATTGTCATCCTTATGAGTGGCCGTCGGGGACGAGCGATGGTCTTTTCCTACCAATCTATCCCCCTAGGAGCATGCACGTAGTGCTTGGTTTTTGATGACTTGTAGATTTTTGCAATAAGTATGTGAGTTATTTATGACTAATGTTGAGTCCATGGATTATACACACTCTCAACCTTCCATCATTGCTAGCCTCTTCGGTACCGTGCATTGCCCTTTCTCACCTTGAGAGTTGGTGCATCCAAACCCCGTGATACGATACACTCTATCACACATAAACCTCCTTATATCTTCCTCAAAACAGCCACCATACCTACCTATTATGGCATTTCCATAGCCATTCCAAGATATATTGCCAGGAAACTTTCCACCGTTCCGCTTATTATGACACGCATCATCATTGTCATATTGCCTCGCATGATCATGTAGTTGACATCGTATTTGCGGCAAAGCCACCATGCATATTATTTCATACATGTCACTCTTGATTCATTGCCCTTCCCAGTACACCACCGGAGGCATTCATATAGAGTCATATTTTGTTCTAAGTATCGAGTTGTAATCATCGAGTTGTAAATAAATAGAAGTGTGACGATCATAATTAATAGAGCATTGTCCCAAAAAAAGAGAAAGGCCAAATAAAAAAAGAAAGGCCCAAAAAAATAAAAAGGGACAATGCTACTATCCTTTTTCCACACTTGTGCTTCAAAGTAGCACCATGATCTTTATGATAGAGAGTCTCTTGTTTTGTCACTTTCATATATTAGTGGGAATTTTTCATTATAGAACTTGGCTTGTATATTCCAACGACGGGCTTCCTCAACTGACCTAGGTCTTCGTGAGCAAGCAAGTTGGATGCACACCCACTTAGTTTCTTTTGTTGAGCTTTCATACATTTATAGCTCTAGTGCATCCGTTGCATGGCAATCCCTACTCCTTGCATTTACATCAATTGATGGGCATCTCCCTAGCCCGTTGATTAGTCGCGTTAATGTGAGAATTTCTCATTTTTTCTCTTCTCCACACAACCCCTATCATTATATTCTATTCCACCCATAGTGCTATATCCATGGCTCACGCTCATGTATTGCGTGAAAGTTGAAAAAGTTTGAGATTACTAAAGTATGAAACAATTGCTTGGCTTGTCATCGGGGTTGTGCAAGATGAGAGCATCTTGTGTGACGAAAATGAAGCATTGCCAAACTATATGATTTTGTAGGGATGAGCTATCTTTGGCTATGTTATTTTGAGAAGACATAATTGCTTGGTTAGTATGCTTGAAGTATTATTATTTTTATGTCAATATTAAACTTTTATCTTGAATCTTTCGGATCCGAACATTCATGCCACAATAAAGAAAATTACATTGAAGAATATGTTAAGTAGCATTCCACATAAAAAATTCTGTTTTTATCATTTACCTACTTGAGGACGAGCAGGAATTAAGCTTGGGGATGCTTGATACGTCTCCAACGTATCTATAATTTTTTATTGCTCCATGCTATTATATATTCTGTTTGGGATGTTTAATGGGCTTATTTATACACATTTATATTATTTTTGGGACTAACCTCTTAACCCAAGGCCCAGTGCAAATTGCTGTTTTTTTTACCTATTTCAGTGTTTCACAGAAAAGGAATATCAAACGGAGTCCAAACGGAATGAAACCTTCGGGAGCGTGATTTTTGGAACAAACGTGATCCATAGGACTTGGAGTGGACGTCAAGCAATCAACGAGGAGGCCACGAGGCAGGGGACGCGCCTACCCCCTGGGCGCGCCCTCCACCCTCGTGGGCCCCTCATGGCTCCACCGACCTACTTCTTCCTCCTATATAAACCTATGTACCCCGAAACCATCGAGGAGCACCACGAAAACCTAATTCCACCGCCGCAACCTTCTGTACCCGTGA
Organism: Triticum aestivum; assembly: GCF_018294505.1. Taxonomy (NCBI): domain Eukaryota; kingdom Viridiplantae; phylum Streptophyta; class Magnoliopsida; order Poales; family Poaceae; genus Triticum; species Triticum aestivum. The sequence continues at coordinate 242,502,558 of NC_057808.1, read as the reverse complement.
GATCCCATCTTGGGGCCTTTTCCGGCGCTCTGCCAGAGGGGGCATCGATCACAGAGGGCTTCTACATCAACACCATAGCCTCTCCGATGATGTGTGAGTAGTTTACCACAGACCTTCGGGTCCATACTTATTAGCAAGATGCCTTCTTCTCTCTCTTTGGATCTCAATACAAAGTTCTCTTCGATCTTCTTGGAGATCTATTTGATGTAACTCTTTTTGCTGTGTGTTTGTCGAGATCCGATGAATTGTGGGTTTATGATCAAGATTATCTATGAACAATATTTGAATCTTCTCTGAATTCTTTTATGTATGATTGGTTGTCTTTGCAAGTCTCTTTGAATTATCGGTTTGGTTTGGCCTACTAGATTGATCTTTCTTACAATGGGAGAAGTGCTTAGCTTTGGGTTCAATCATGCGGTGCTCGATCCCAGTGAAAGTAGGGGAAACGACACGTATTGTATTGTTGCCATCGAGGATAAAAAGATGGGGTTTATATCATATTGCATGAGTTTATCCCTCTACATCATGTCATCTTACCTAATGCGTTACTCTGTTCTTATGAACTTAATACTCTCGATGCATGCTGGATAGCGGTCGATGTGTGGAGTAATAGTAGTAGATGCAGGCAGGAGTCGGTCTACTTGTCACAGACATAATGCCTATATACATGATCATGCCTAGATATTCTCATAATTATGCACTTTTCTATCAATTGCTTGACAGTAATTTATTCACCCACCGTAATACTTATGCTATCTTGAGAGAAGCCACTAGTGAAACCTATGGCCCCGGGTCTATTTTCCGTCATATTAATCTTCCGTCAACTAGCTATTTCTTTCACCGTTTGTTTTGCAATCTTTACTTTTAATCTTTATCATAAAAATACCAAAAATATTATCTTATCATCTCTATCAGATCTCACTTTTCCAAGTGGCCATGAAGGGATTGACAACCCCTTTATCGCGTTGGTTGCAAGGTTCTTATTTGTTTGTGTAGGTACGAGGGACTTGCGTGTGGCCTCCTACTGGATTGATACCTTGGTTCTCAAAAACTAGGGGAAATACTTACGCTACTTTGCTACATCACCCTTTCCTCTTCAAGGGAAAACCAATGCAGTGCTCAAGAGGTAGCAGAGCTCAGCAGAAGCCTCGTGTTACCCCGAACTCGGGAGGATATACCCATAACCATGGAGGCCATACCCACAATGTAGGAGATCCGCATAATCACAGTGGCCCCAAGAATGGAAACGGGAATGGAGCAGGCAGCAATCAGAACCGCTCTAACCGAGCAACGCTCGCCAAGAAGGACCAAAGTCACATTACTTGTTTCAAGTGCGGCAAGACTGGACACTATGCCAATGAGTGCCCTGAGCCAAAGAATGGAAATGGCAATGGAAGCTCTGGAAAGAAGCCCAACCCTTTCAATAGGGGACAGGCGAACCACGTGAATGTGGAGGAGGTTGAAGAGCAGCCAGATGTAGTTATCGGTAAGTTTTTGGTTAAGTCATTTACTACAATCGTTCTTTTTTATACTGGTGCATCGCATTCATACATTTCAAGGGGATTTGTGGATAAGTATAAGTTTCCCACCAAAGTTCTTAGGACACCTATGTTAGTAAGCTCGCCAGGAGCTGAGTATATGGCAAGCCAAGGATGTTTTCAGATGCCATTAATGATAGGGAGGCATGTTTTCCCCTCAGACTTGATAATTTTGGAGTCATAAGGATTGGATGTGATACTAGTAATGGATTGGCTATCGATGTATGGGGGAAACATCGATTGCGCTAGTAAGTCAATTCTGCTCACCACACCGGAGGGAAAAAGGATCAAGTATGTATCTAGGCATGCGCCAAGGAGAACCGAAGTAAATTCCCTCACATGTGTTGCTCAGGAGGAAGTGCCTGTAGTGAAGGATTACCCATATGTATTTCCAGAGGAACTACCAGGCATGCCGCCGGATCGAGACATTGAGTTTTTGATAGAGCTGTTGCCAGTCACCGGACCGATATCGAAGAGACCATACCGGATGCCCGCAAATGAAATGGAGGAGATTAAGAAGCAGATTAAGGAGTTATTGGAGAAGGGTTACATTCGACGAAGTTCGTCACCATGGGGAGCCCCAGTAGTTTTGGTTGAGAAGAAGGATGGATCCTTGAGAATGGTTGTTGATTATCGGGCATTGAATGAAGTGACAATCAAGAACAAGTACCCACTGCCGATGATCAATGATTTGTTTGACCAGCTGCAAGGAGCTAAAGTATTTTCCAAGATCGATCTGCGATCAGGATATCACCAGCTGAAGATTCGAGAACAGGATATACCTAAGACAGCTTTCACCACAAGGTACGGGTTATATGAGTATACGGTCATGTCATTTGGATTGACTAACACCCCCGCCTATTTCATGAGTATGATGAATAAGGTGTTCATGGAGTTCTTGGATAAGTTTGTCGTGGTGTTCATTCATGATATCTTGGTATACTCGAAGAATGAAGAGGAGCACAAGGAGCATTTGCGTTTAGTTCTCGAGAAGCTCAGGGAACATCAGTTGTATGCCAAGTTCAGCAAATGTTAGTTTTGGTTGAAGGAAGTTGGATTCCTTGGACATGTTATATCAGGAGAAGGTATAGCAGTAGACCCCACCAAGGTTAAGTCAGTCACTGATTGGCTATCACCCACCACAGTTGGAGAGATCCGCAGTTTTCTTGGACTCGCGGGATATTATCGGAGATTCATCGAGAATTTCTCTAATATTGCGAAGCCCATGACAGAGTTGTTGAAGAAGGACACCAAGTTCAAATGGACAGAGGAATGTGAGGCAAGTTTCCAGGAGTTGAAGAAACGTTTGGTTACAGCCCTAGTGCTGATTCTGCCAGCTATACGCAAGGATTTCCAAGTGTATTGCGACGCTTCTCGTTTAGGACTTGGAGGTGTACTTATGCAAGATGGAAGAGTTGTTTCATATGCCTCGTGACAGCTTCGACCGCATGAGTTGAATTACTCCACACATATGCATGCGCTCAAGACCTGGAGACATTTTCTTATTGGAAATCGTTGTGATGTGTACACGGATCATAAGAGTTTTAAGTACATTTTCACACAGAAGGAGCTGAATCTCAGGCAAAGGAGATGGTTGGAGCTTATAAAGGATTATGATATGAAGCTGCATTATCATCCTGGCAAGGCCAATGTCGTAGCAGACGCGTTGAGCCGGAAGAGTTATGCCAATACCCTCGTAAGCGGAGTATTGCCAAAGGAGTTACCCGAAGATCTCACGGAGCTTCGTTTGGAGATAGTCCCTAGAGGTTTTATTACAGCATTGGAGGTTCAGTCAACATTATTGGGAAGAATTCGAGAAGCTCAGAAGGAGGACAAAGAAATTGCCGAGATAAAGGAGAAAATGAGCAAAGGAAAAGCCAAAGGTTTTCGTGAGGATGAGCACGACACCTTGTGGTTTGAGGACCGTGTTTATGTGCCCAATAATGCCGAGATCAGGAAGTTGATACTACAGGAGGCTCATGACTCGCCATACTCGATACACCCCGGAAACACCAAGATGTATTTGGATTTGAAGGTGCATTTCTGGTGGACAGGAATGAAGAAGGATATTGCCGAGTATGTAGCAGTATGTGATGTATGTCAGAGAGTGAAGGCAGAGCATCAGAAGCCAGCAGGATTACTGCAACCTATGCTGATACCCGAATGGAAGTGGGATAAGCTTGGCATGGACTTTATCACCAGATTACCCAGGACCCGATCGGGATATGATTCTATTTGGGTAGTAGTGGATCGTTTGACCAAAGTGGCTCACTTTATCCCAGTGAAAACCACTTATGCAAGTGCGAAGTTGGCCAAGATATATATGACCAGGATTGTATGTCTGCATGGAGTTCCGAGGACCATCGTATCAGATAGAGGAACACAGTTCACTTCAAAGTTTTGGCATTAGCTGCACCAGACTTTGGGGACCAGGCTAGAGTTTAGTACAGCCTTTCATACGCAGACAGATGGACAGACCAACAGAGTCAATCGGATTCTGGAGGATATGTTGAGAGCTTGTGCGCTAGATTATGGATCTAGTTGGGATGATAATTTGCCTTACCCGGAGTTCTCATACAACAACAGCTAGCAAGCCAGTTTGAAGATGGCACCTTTCGAAGCTTTATATGGACGAAGGTGCAGGACACCGTTGATGTGGGATGAAGTTGGAGACCATCCGTTGTTTGGACCAGATTTGATCAAAGAGTCTGAAGAGAAGGTTAAGTTGATTCGAGATAGACTGAAGGTAGCTCAGTCCAGGCAGAAGAGTTATGCAGACTCAAAACATAAGGAGGTAGCCTACGAAATCGGAGACAGAGCATATCTTCGTGTGTCACCTCTACGAGGAGTTAAACGTTTTGGAGTTAAGGGAAAGTTAGCCCCGAGATTTGTAGGACCATACCGAGTTTTGGAACGTATGGGAGAAGTGGCCTACAAGTTGGAGTTACCCGAAGGACTGTCAGGAGTTCATGATGTGTTCCATGTTTCCCTGTTGAAGAAGTGTCATGCTGAGATGGCTGATATCCCTCTGAGAGATACAGTGCCCCTGGAAGCAATTCAGTTGGATAGTGATCTGACCTATGAGGAGAAACCAGTCAAGATTCTCGAGTTTGCCAGTCGAGTTACCCGTAGCAAGGTTATCAAGTTTTGCAAAGTTCAGTGGAGCCACCATACCGAGGATGAAGCCACCTGGGAACGAGAGGATGATCTACGGAAAGACCACCCACACCTATTCTCTAGCCAACCCGAATCTCGAGGGCGAGATTCATCTTAAGGGGGGTAGGTTTGTAACATCCCAAATTTTCAATTTGGAATGTTATACATAGGTCATCATATGCATATCATATTTTATTTGCATTTTGGGTGTGATCCTAAAAATCCTAAGCAACTCAAGGACCCACGGAGAGAGTTGGGGATTTTATTATTTTCATATTTGAAATCTTCTCAAATACTGAAAAGGGGATCATTTTGGTTTTAATTATTTTTCTCTCCAACAATATTTCATATTCAAAATAAATGAGAGGAGATAATATGACTTCTCCAAAATAAAAGAAATATTGGAGGAAAAATGTTAAAATCAAATGAATAATTTTATTTGGATTTTATTGCTATTTTATTCGAAATAGAAAAATATGCATTTTTCAAAATTGCATTTTTAGGGCAAGAAAATATTCACTAAGTTCTAAATATTTTATTTAGACGGTGAAAATTTGTTTTGGCATTTTTAGATTTTTATTTTTATTTATTTATGATTTTTCTCGACGGAATCTATTAAAAAATGTTCCGGACCGACTAGGTCGAAGCCCAGCCGGCCCAGTTCCGCGCTGTCATCCTCGAGACGGACTCCCGAAGGAGTCCGACGCCGCCACGCCGCCGGCCGCCCCCTCCCGCACGCCAGCCCCCCCCTCGGGCCTTTAAAAGCCAGAGCCGCGGCCCCCTCTGCCCCACACCGCCCCGCCACCCGACCCGCACCGCACCCCGCCGACTAAGCCACGCAGCCGCCTCGCGCCGCTCGCCGCTGCTGCCGCCGCCGCCGTCTCCTAGCCACCGGAGCCGCCGCCCCACGCGGCCCGTCCGCCGGAATCGAACCGCCGGAGCCGCCGGATCCGTCGCCGATTTTTTCGGTTTAGGTAAAAACCGCCCGGTTTTTCTTCAAAACCCTAGATCGTTTTTTTATTTAGACCGGTTTGGTTTTTCCTCGGTTTATTTATTTGGCGGACGTTCGTCCGTCCGTTCGTTCTAATGAACGTTGATCGCCGGTTAGGTTCAGACAGCAAACGTTCGCTCGTTAGTCTTTTCTTTTTATTTTTTTCGGGCAGGGACCTATCCGCGATTACTTTTATTGCAGATTAACCCCTGATCTTCAAACCCTCGCCGTTTCTAAACCGTTTGTAGAAATCCAGTGAAACCAGCACCAAAATCTTCATCTCGAGACCCTCTTTCTGTTTAATCAATTTGAACAAGGATTTGACAATTTAAAATTTTGGTTTCAAGCAGATTTGAATTCGAAGTTCTTTTGACCGTAGTTTCAGTTCCGTAGCTCCAATTCGAATGATTCTTTTTGCAGATCGAATCTCTTTAGTTGGATTTTCAGATTCGATCTTCTTATTTGAGTTTTACCCATGCATCTTTGCTTGAGTGCTTATGTATGCTATTGTTTGTTTGCGGTAGAATTCCCGGAGTGCGAAGCATGCTACTACGAGTCTCTAGGGTTTGCATATCGTCGGCAAGGCAAGTAACACATTGATCATACTCTTTTCATACCTAGTTTTTATGCATTAGTTACAACCCTCAAACATTGCATGAGTAGGATCTCTTAACATGTGGGTTTTGGGAAGTAGATGATGAGTTAGAACCTATTGCCCTTTTTATTATCAAACCCTTGGGAGTTACTTCTACGTTATGCTTATATTGCCATGCTATGCTCGTAGAAGTGGATTGGGTTTGAGTGTATCCATTGCAGATGTGAGATTGCTAATTAATGGTTAACTTAAGGTGGCTACTTAAATACACATCTGGGTGGACTGGTTGCGGGCACCTGGGGATATACCAGTGTTGTCCTTTGGTTCGCCACCCAGGCTCAAAGGGATCATAAGATTATTCATGCTAGAAACTTCCGTGTGCAGCCACAAGCTATTATGGGCTCTAGCATAGTTGAGTATGTTGCATGACCTCTTTCAGTGGTGGGCTAGCAGATGTAGGGGAAAGTAGGTGTAACTGTCCACCCAGAGTAAAGAGTTAATGTTTCTGAAAGACTATGTCTAGTTCATCCGTTTCTCAAACACCATGTAGTGCGAGAAATCCAACGGAGGAGATCGAGTCTTGTGGGGAAAAGTGCGCAAACCTCTGCAGAGTGTACAAACTAATCATGATTAGCCGTGTCCCCGGTTATGGACATCTTGAGTATCTGGTTCTTGGATTATCATGTTGATCTCATCACTCTAAATTAATTTGTTGGGTTGTTAATTACATTTAATTGGGATTGAGATGGGGGTACCATTCTCAATGTTTATCAACTACCATGATAGTTAAACAAAATATATTCCTTTGATGTAGGAAAAAATTGGCTTTTCGCAAAACATTGTAACAATAGAGCCTCCACCAGCCATATATGCATGTAGTGATAGCATTATTCTGTTCATTGCTCTATGGTGTTACTTTGCCAGCATATTCCATGTGCTGACCCGTTTCGGGCTGCAACATATCATGTTGCAGACTTTTCAGACGAAGAGCAAGGTTCGCTAGGTCGTTGTCGTGCACTCAGCTATGCCGTTGGAGTTGATGGACTCACTTTATCTTCCAAGCCTTCCGTTGTTATCTTATTTAGATGGCCTTAAGCCATATTTATTGTAATAAGTTCTCTCTTAAGACAATCGATGTAATAAGTGTGTGATTGCTACTCTGTTATAAATCCTTCGAGTACTGTGTGTGTCAGCATTACCGATCTAGGAATGACACTTATGCACAGAGATTTGACCGTCTAAGGTCGGATCACTACAGCTTTTAAGTTCATTCTTTTTGCAGAAGATTAATAGACAAATTACTCACATCCACCAATTTATTTCCGAATTTTTGGAGTTACAGAAGTATTCGAGAGTTACAGATTACTACAGACTGTTCTGTTTTTGACATATTCTGTTTTTTATGTGTTGTTTGCTTATTTTGTTGAATCTATGAGTTGTATCAGAGGGTATGAACCATAGAGAAGTTGGAATACAGTAGATATTACACCAATATAAAGAATGAGTTCACAACAGTACCAAAACTGGTGATTTTCTTTCCTTATATTAACGGAGGTTACGAGTTTTCTGTTGAGTTTTGTGTTGTGAAGTTTTCAAGTTTTGGGTAAAGATTCGATGGACTATGGAATAAGGAGTGGCAAGAGCCTAAGCTTGGGGATGCCCAAGGCACCCCAAGGTAATATTCAAGGACAAACAAGAGCCTAAGCTTGGGGATGCCCCGGAAGGCATCCCCTCTTTCGTCTTCATTCATCGGTAACCTTACTTGGAGCTATATTTTTATTCACCACATGATATGTGTTTTGCTTGGAGCGTCATTTTATTTTCTTTTGTTTTGCTTGCTGTTTGAATAAAATACCAAGATCTGAAATTCTTAAATGTTAGAGAATATTCACATAGTTGCATAATTATTCGACTACTCATTGATCTTCACTTATATCTTTCGGAGTAGTTTGTCGTTTGCTCTAGTGCTTCACTTATATCTTTTTAGAGTACGACGGTGGTTTTATTTTGAAGAAATTGATGAACTCTCATGCTTCACTTATATTATTTTGAGAGTCTTTAGAACAGCATGGTAATTTGCTTTGGTTATGAATTTAGTCCTAATATGATGGGCATCCAAGAGGGATATAATAAAAACTTTCATATAAAGTGCATTGAATACTATGAGAAGTTTGATTCTTTATGATTGTTTTGAGATATGAAGATGGTGATATTAGAGTCATGCTAGTGGAGTAGTTGTGAATTTGTGAGATACTTGTGTTAAAGTTTGTGATTCCCGTAGCATGCACGTATGGTGAACCGTTATGTGATGAAGTCGGAGCATGATTTATTTTTTTGATTGTCTTCCTTATGAGTGGCAGTCGGGGACGAGCGATGGACTTTTCCTACCAATCTATCCCCCTAGGAGCATGCGCGTAATACTTCATTCGATAACTAATAGATTTTTGTAATAAGTACACGAGTTCTTTATGACTAATGTTGAGTCCATGGATTATACGCACTCTCACCCTTCCACCATTGCTAGCCTCTCTTGTGCTACGCAACTTTCGCCGGTACCATACACCCACCATATACCTTTCTCAAGACAGCCACCATACCTACCTATTATGGCATTTCCATAGCCATTCCGAGATATATTGCCATGCAACTTTCCACCGTTCCGTTTATTATGACACGCTTCATCATTGTCATATTCCTTTGCATGATAGTTGACATCGTATTTGTGGCAAAGCCACCGTTCATAATTCTTTCAAACATGTCACTCTTGATTCATTGCACATCCTGGTACACCGCCGGAGGCATTCACATAGAGTCATATTTTGTTCTTAGTATCGAGTTGTAATTCTTGAGTTGTAAGTAAATAAAAGTGTGATGATCATCATTATTAGAGCATTGTCCCAGTGAGGAAAGGATGATGGAGACTATGATTCCCCCACAAGTCGGGATGAGACTCCGGACGAAAAAAAAGGGGCCATAAAAAAGGAGAAAATGCCCAAATAAAAAAATAAAAAAATGAGAGAAAAAGAGAGAAGGGGCAATGCTACTATCCTTTTTCCACACTTGTGCTTCAAAGTAGCGCCATGATCTTCATGATAGAGAGTCTCCTATGTTGTCACTTTCATATACTAGTGTCAATTTTCATTATAGAATTTGGCTTGTATATTCCAATGATGGGCTTCCTCAAATGCCCTAGGTCTTCATGAGCAAGCAAATTGGATGCACACCCACTTAGTTTCTTTTTGAGCTTTCATATATTTATAGCTCTAGTGCATCTGTTGCATGGCAATCCCTACTCACTCACATTGATATCTATTGATGGGCATCTCCATAGCCCGTTGATACGCCTAGTTGATGTCAGACTACTCTATTTTGTCTTCTCCACAACCACCCCTCTATTCCACCTATAATGCTATATCCATGGCTCACGCTCATGTATTGCGTGAAGATTGAAAAAGTTTGAGAACATCATAAGTATGAAACAATTGCTTGGCTTTTCATCGGGGTTGTGCATGATTTAAATATTTTGTGTGATGAAGATAGAGCATAGCCAGACTATATGATTTTGTAGGGATAGCTTTCTTTGGCCATGTTATTTTAAGAAGACATGATTGCTTTGTTAGTATGCTTGAAGTATTATTGTTTTTATGTCAATATTAAACTTTTGTCTTGAATCTTTCAGATCTGAACATTCATGCCACAATAAATAAATTACATTGATAATTATGTTAGGTAGCATTCCACATCAAAAATTCTATTTTTATCATTTACCTACTCGAGGACGAGCAGGAATTAAGCTTGGGGATGCTGATACGTCTCCAACGTATCTATAATTTTTTATGTATTCATGCCATGTTTATAATATTTTTACATGATTTTGGTATGATTTGGTTAGAACTAACCCGGATTGACGCTGTTTTTAGCAGAACTACCATGGTGTTGTTTTTGTGCAGAAATAAAAGTTCTCGGAATACACTGGAAATCAAAGAAGATTTTTTCTGGAAAATATAAAAAATACGAAGAGTTACCGGAGGGGAGTCTCATGGGCCCCACGAGGGTGGAGGGCGCATCCCTGCGCCTCGTGGACTCTCCGTGGGGCCCCCTGACTTGTTCTCGACGCCAACCTCTTCTATAAATCCCCAAACCTCTAGAAAATAACCTAGATCGGGAGTTTCGCCGCCGCAAGCCTCTGTAGCCACCAAAAACCAATCGGGGCCCTGTTCCGCCACCCTGCCAGAGGGGGAATCATCATCGGTGGCTATCTTCATCATCCCTGCGCTCTCCATGACGAGGAGGGAGTAGTTCACCCTCGGGGCTGAGGGTATGTACCAGTAGCTATGTGTTTGATCTCTCTCTCTCTCTCGTGTTCTTGATATGACACAATCTTGATGTACCGTGAGCTTTGCTATTATAGTTGGATCTTATGATGTTTCTCCCCCTCTATCTTCTTGTAATGGATTGAGTTTTCCCTTTGAAGTTATCTTATCGGATTGAGTCTTTAAGGATTTGAGAACACTTGATGTATGTCTTGCATGGGATACCTGTGGTGACAATGGGGTATTCTATTGATTCACTTGATGTATGTTTTGGTGATCAACTTGCGGGTTCCGTGACCTTGGGATCTATACATAGGGGTTGGCACACGTTTTTGTCTTGACTCTCCGGTAGAAACTTTGGGGCACTCTTTGGAGTGACTCTTTGCTACACGTTGAGGGATTGTTATATGATCCAATTATGTTATTATTGTTGAGAGAACTTGCACTAGTGAAAGTATGAACCCTAGGCCTTGTTTCGAAGCATTGCAATACCGTTTACGCTCACTTTTGTTACTAGTTACCTTGCTGTTTTTATATTTTCATATTACAAAAACCTATATCTACCATCCATATTGCACTTGTATCACCATGTCTTCGCCGAACTAGTGCACCTATAAAATTTACCATTGTATTGGGTGTGTTGGGGACACAAGAGACTCTTTGTTATTTAGTTGCAGGGTTTTTTGAGAGAGACCATCTTCATCCTACGCCTCCCACGGATTGATTAACCTTAGGTCATCCAGTTGAGGGAAATTTGCTACTGTCCTACAAACCTCTGCACTTGGAGGCCCAACAACGTCTATAAGAAGAAGTCGTGTAGTAGACATCAAGGCATCACGTCCAAGATTAGTAGACCGACTCCTGCCTACATCTACTACTATTACTCCACACATCGACCGCTATCCAGCATGCATCTAGTGTATTAAGTTTATGGAGAAACGGAGTAATGCAATAAGAACGATGACATGATGTAGACAAGATCTATTTATGTGGAAATAGACCCCCATCGTTTTATCCTTAGTAGCAATGATACATACGTGTCAGTTCCCTTCTGTCACTAGGATCAAGCACCGTAAGATCGAACCCACTACAAAGCACCTCTTCCCATTGCAAGATAAATAGATCAAGTTGGCCAAACAAAACCCAAATATTGGAGAAGAAATACGAGGCTATAAGCAATCATGCATATAAGAGATCAAAGAAACTCAAATAACTTTCATGGATAAAAAGATAGATCCGATCATAAACTCAAAGTTCATCCAATCCCAACAAACACACCGCAAAAAGAGTTACATCATATGGATCTCCAAGAGACCATTGTATTGAGAATCAAACGAGAGAGAGGAAGCCATCTAGCTACTAACTACCGACCCGAAGGTCTACAAAGAACTACTCACGCATCATCGGAGAGGCAGCAATGGAAGTGGTGAACCCCTCCGTGATGGTGTCTAGATTGGATCTGGTGGTTCTGGACTCTGCGGCAGCTGGAATTGATTTTCGTCGACTCCCCTAGGGTTTCTGGAATATTGGGTATTTATAGAGAAAAGAGGCAGTTCGGGGGGCACCCGAGGTGGGCACAACCCACCAGGGCGCACCTGGGCCTCCAAGCGCGCCCTGGTGGGTTGTGCTCCCCTCGGAGCAACCCCCAGGTGCTTCTTCGGCCCAGTGGATGTCTTCTCGTCCAAAACAATCCACAAAAAGTTTCACTGCGTTTGGACTCCGTTTGGTATTGATTTCCTGTGATGTAAAACACATGCAGAAAACAGCAACTCGCACTTGGCACTATATCAGTAGGTTAGTACCAAAAATGATATAAAATGACTATAAAATGATTATAAAACATCCAAGAATGATAATATAACAACATGGAACAATCAAAAATTATAGATACGTTGGAGACGTATCAGGGCCCACCAGGCCCAGAGAGAACATGTAACCCTAGGAAGGAGAGGGCGATGACCGTGTACCCCAAGGCAGAAGGCGGCGGCCATATCGATCTGATCTCTTCTCCGTGTAAACTCTAGACCTCTCATGTCTATATAAAGGGTGGTCTAGGGTCCTCATTAGGGATCCAATGTGGAACTCAACTCTCGATAGACATCCCAAACACCATTGTAATCCTCTGCACGAGGTATCCCCTCACCATGAATACCAAGACAAAGCAGGACGTAGGGTATTACTCTTAGGAGGCCCGAACCTGGGTAAACTGTGTGTGCAGATTCTGTTCTGGTACTTCCAGTCTCTTCATGAACCCCACCGAGGGATCTGACATGAATTCGCTTTGTCAGTTGGCGCGCCAGGCACGGGTGACGTTGACCGGAGAACGAACCCGGCTCAAAGAATCATTAGAGGCCAACGATCCCTCGCCATGTCATCGCCCCATGTTTTTCTATTTCGAGCTGATCGCTGACGGATCAGGGCAATTCCTTGACATCTCGCCTTCATGCCACATCAAACGCGTGTATAACAGACATGGGAAGGACCAAGAGGTCTGCGACCGCTCCGGTCACCCCGCATGAAGATGCATTGTACGACCTCAACGCTATGAGGCCTCCTACGAGACCTCCGTAAACATGATTTTCACAACGGCTGACACAAGACGGAATCAGAAGCTCGCCAGACGCGCGATCTACACACCGGAGGAGGTAGCCAGCAAACGACTGGCATGGTCCCAAGAGACAATTACCTTCCACATGGGGGACCACCCCAAAGACGTCGTGCAGCCAGGCAAGCACGCCCTGGTACTGGACCCCGTCGTGGGGGGCTAATGCCTCTCATGCATCTTGATGAACGGAGGTAGCGGCCTCAACATTATCTTCACCGATACCCTGGAAAAGATGAAGATCTCCCTCTCAGAACTACAGAGCTCGGGCGTGGGCTTCCAATGGGTTGTGTCGGCCGACCGGCGACGACGGTGGCGGGAGGCAAAGGAACCCTAGACTTTTCTTATGGGAGGTGATCTTATAAACACATATTGTATTATTGCCGCCAAGGATAAAACGATGGGGTTTTATCATATTGATTGAATTCTTCATGTCTACATTATGTCATCTTTCTTGTTGCGATACTCTCCTTCTTGCAAACTTAATACCTTGAGATGCATGTTGGATAGTGATTTTGGGGTGGAGTATTAGTAGTAGATGCAGTTGGACTAACGATCTACTTATCACGGACATAATGCCTATATGATATTATGCCATGAATGATCATAGTCATAAATATTGCAATCTTTTCAATTGCCCAACTACAATTTGTCTACCATGTCATTCGCCTGTTTTGGGGAGAGATGCCACTAGTGAACCTATGGCCCCTGGGTCTATTCTTTATTAATGCATTCTTCTACAAAATTGCCTCTTTTATTTGTCGTTTCACTTTACCACCATCTATCTCTATTTGCTTTTATTCTTGTAACTAGCAAGACAAGGGGCTTGACAACCCTCTCACCACGTTGGGTGCAAAAAAATTATTTTGTTTGTGTGCAGGTGTTGTTTATATTGTTAGCTTAGGAGCTCCTTTTGGTTCGATAAACCTTGGTTCTTAACGGAGGGAAAACTTTCTTGCTATCTACTTCACCCTTCCTCTTTGGAGAAATCCAACGACTTCGGCGAGAGTAGCAGCCATCGATTGCTGGAACCGGCAACAACCAAAGCTGCAACAGGCGAGTGAGAAAGCTACCACCATAAAGAGGCAAAAGTTGGGAACCTCCCACTGTGCAGCCAAGGGAAGCCGCAACTGTTGATGGAAAATGTTTCAACCAAAGACTAAAAAATATTCAACTGACAGTTAGGGAAGTCCGGACCAGGCCACTCCACAACCGCGAAGCTGCAACCTAAGATAAAAAAAGCTTCAACTAGCGCAGCGAGTTGACGATGGTGTGAGCAGTGATGCCGGGAGCTATGGCTAAAGGCACAGTGGTGATGCGACTAGAGCGCTACTATGACGACAACCACCACCTGTTGATGCAATCGACGGCTGCTACGATGACAACGCTTCAACCAGCGATAGCGTTGCTACAAGGGCATGTCTGGAATCAGCGAGGATGGGGTGCTGTGAGGGCGGAGATTGGAACCCTGAAGGATCCTGGCTCCGCCTAGGGATTCCCTGTGGGCCCCACATGATTTTGTGCTAAGGACGTGTGCCCCCCTATGGCTCCTCTCCACCGCCTCTCGATGCCTACACTTTATATTTGCCTAAAAACCATGATTTTCCAGGGAGGAGAACTTTTCTACCGCCATACCTCTCTATTCAGAAGCAATCCAATCTGGAGGCCTTTTAGGTACTCTATCAGAGGGGGAAATCATTTCGGTGGCCATCTACATCTAACCTTGCCACCAACATGATCACTTGTGAGTGTTTTCAGTTCGGCTATGGATCCATAGTAGTAGCTAGATGGATTTCTCTCCCTTATTTCTCAATACAAAGATGACATGAGCTACTCTACATGATTACCAATCTGATACTCTCTATGTATTTGTTGTGGTGCGACGAATTATCACTTTATGATCAGATCTGTCCATGAATTCTTTTGATATCGATTTGGTTTCTTTGTTGCACATATATTGTACATATATGCTCTTCGATCTATTTGTCTTTCTTTGGCAAAGTTTGATGGATGATCTTCAAGAGAGAGTAGTGTCTGTTGGTTGGGTTCACTCAGTAATCTACCACAATCATAGAAAGTGAAAAGGGCTTTTATTATATTGTTTCCACTAAAGATAAAAAGATGATTGTGTAGTTGTCCTTTAAGCGCGGAGTGAAGACAATATATCATCAACATCACGTCATTATACTTAATACAATACTCTATTCTTTACTTAATACTTTGAGATGCATGCTAATAGCAATCTTAGGATGGAGTACTAGTTGTCGATGTAGTTGGATTAACGATATATGGATGTCCGGACATGATGCCTATATGTGATTATGACATATATAGCCATACTCATAAAACTGTAATTAATTTAATCGATGCACAACTGTGATTTTTATACCACACCTTGTTGTTTACTTTAAAGAGAAGCCACTAGTGAACACATGGATTCCAATCCATCTTTTCCCATTGCATATGTCACGCCCAATATGCGACCCTATCCGAGAGGAACTCGAAGGTCCCACCAAGGATAGACCCGCATATTGAAACGCTTTTGCAAGGTGGATATCATTACATCAACATTACATAAAAGATGGGGATACATACAAGGGATACCGATGCCGCAAGAATGCATCAAATATACATGAGAACAACATCCGACTACGGATGAAACATAAACAGAAACTCAAACGACATCCACCCTGCTAGCCCAGGCTGCCGACCTGGAACCTATCCCCTGACCGAAGAAGAAGCAGAAGAAGAAGTCCAAAACAAGTAACATCGCTCTCGCGTCATGATCATCGCGAAACCTGTACCTGCAACTGGTGTTGTAGTAATCTGTGAGCCACGAGGACTCAGCAATCCCATTACCATGGGTATCAAGACTAGCAAAGCTTAATGGGTAAGGAAGGGGTAAAGTGGTGAGGTTGCAGCAGCGACTAAGCAAGTATGGTGGCTAACTTACGCAAATAAGAGCGAGAAGAGAAGCAACGGAACGGTCGTGAAACTAGCAATGATCGAGAAGTGATCCTGAACTCCTACTTACGTCAAACATAACCCAGAAACCGTGTTCACTTCCCGGACTCCGTTGAGAAGAGACCATCATGGCTACACACGCGGTTGATGCGTTTTAATTAAGTCAAGTGTCAAGTTCTCTACAACCGGACGTTAACAAATTCCCATCTGCCACATAACCGCGGGCACGGCTTTCGAAAGATAATACCCTGCAGGGGTGTCCCAACTTAGCCCATTATAAGCTCTCACGGTCAACGAAGGATATTCCTTCTCCCGGGAAGACCCGATCAGTCTCGGAATCCCGGTTACAAGACATTTCGACAATGGTAAAACAAGACTAGCAAAGCCGCCCGGTGCGCCGACATCCCGATAGGAGCTGCACATATCTCGTTCTGAGGGCAACACCGGATAAGCGAAGCGTACAGGTACCGACGTAACCCAAGTTGCCAAGGGATGGTCCCGCACGGTGCTCTAGGTTGGGCCAACACTTAGACAAGCACTGGCCCGGGGGGGTAAAATAAAGATGACCCTCGGGATGCGCGACTCCCAAGGGAAAAAGGCTAGGTGAGGCAAATGTAAAAACCAAGGTTGGGCCTTGCTGGAAGAGTTTTATTCAAAGCGAACTGTCAAGGGGGTCCCATAAATCACCCAACCGCGTAAGGGACGCAAAATCAAGGAACATAACACCGGTATGACGGAAAACTAGGGCGGCAAGAGTGGAACAAAACACCAGGCATAAGGCCGAGCCTCCCACCCTTTACCAAGTATATAGATGCATTAATTAAATAAGAGATATTGTGATATCCCAACATAAACATAATCCAACATGGAGCAATCTTCATCTTCACCTGCAACTAGCAACGCTATAAGAGGGGCTGAGCAAAAGCGGTAACATAGCCAAACAATGGTTTGCTAGGAAGGGTGACAAAGGTTAGAGGTTCATGGCAATCTGGGAGACTTGAAAAGCAAGTGATAGGTAGCGCAGCATAGCGATAGAACGAAGCAACTAGCATAGCAATGATAGTAATGAGATCCAAGGTTACGGTCATCTTGCCTGAAATCCCGCTAGGAAGAAGAACGAGTCCATGAAGAAGATGAAGCCACGAAGACGAACCAAGCGTAGACGAACGAATCCTCACGATCGCAACGAAACGGGAACTATCGAGAAGAAGCACACAACATGGTAAACACACCACACATGAACAAGGCATGATGCTCAACCAAGTATGATGCATGACAAGGCTACATGAAGCTACTCATGACAAGAGATGATGCATACAAGAACACCCCATCAAAGCAAGTTTAAATGAGGCCAGAACTAACATATAACAATTCGGTAAGTCCTCATATGCAAATTTCAAAATTGGTCCAGATCTGAATAAACCTTATGTTCAAGTTATTAAACAGAAAGTTAAGATGCACCAAGATGATCTACATGAAATTCTAGTCAAGTTACATATAAAGTTTGTTTAATTCGGAGCTACGGCCTAGAAGATATGAGCAAAACAAGTTAAGCATGACATTGATGCAAAATGCATTCAAAAATCAAGCAAACACCTCAAAACAAGGATGCAACAAGGTAATATGAAACTACATGCAATTCTAAGCAAGTTTCATATAGAGCACACTCCAACGGAGCAACGGTGCAACACATACACTCCAAACAAGATATAACAACAATCTGTCCAAAACAACAACTAGGCATCTTGCCAGCATCAAAACAATATGCTACAGCACCCCAACATGAAAATAAAGGCATGGACGTGATGTATAGGTAAAGCATGACAAAACATGAACACTGAGCTATCTCCATAATTCACTAGAACATACTCAAAAGGACATGGCAAGATTGCAAATAATAACAGATCACAGACTTGGCAGAAATTACTGGACATGGCAGAAATAACATCAGGTTGCAAAGTTTAGAGCTATCAAACAACATGCTACAGGAACATATCATAGCAAACAAAGGCATGGAATGAATCTACTAATAGCATAGAACAAAAGTCCCTTACTGAACATGAGCCAAAAAGGCACAGAAGATATGATGGCACCCATGTAAACATAGCAAGTTTCATAAACAGATTCAGACTTGGAAGAAAAACAGAGCATGGCAGAAATAACGATAAGTAGACATGTTGGTGAGCTTGAACCACTCACCACAGAGCATTAAATGGCATGGAAAGGTAACTAACAGT
Organism: Triticum aestivum; assembly: GCF_018294505.1. Taxonomy (NCBI): domain Eukaryota; kingdom Viridiplantae; phylum Streptophyta; class Magnoliopsida; order Poales; family Poaceae; genus Triticum; species Triticum aestivum. The sequence goes on along the minus strand of NC_057808.1, from coordinate 242,484,162 downwards.
AAGAAGGCATAATTATGAAGCTAAGAATGGCAATATCATAGTCATAGGGTGCATGGATCACTAGTAACAACCATGGCAAAATTGATTAACATGTAAACAATCTGCCAGGAACATTTTATAGCAAAAATATAACAAGATTAAGACATGCTAGATTACTCCATAATTGCAAACATGGGCATGGATGGATAGAGCATAACATGTGTAACAAAACATCCTTAGTGAACATCTCCAGATCATGCATAGAATGACTTGTAGCAGCAGGTTTACATGGCATCACAACATAACAGACTCAGACTTGGCAGAAATCACCAAGTCACAGAAAACAGTAACATCATGGAGGCTACTTTACATGCTTGTGCTAGTCACCACATAGATCACAAAAATACAAGACAAGCACCACTGTAAATATGGCATGATGTAGAACAAAACACATGTAGACATCAAGCTCATAGGATACACACACAATATGCAATGAAAACGACAAATCACCAAGTTCTGATAACACACAGCAGATAACATCATATAGCACTCTTGAAACGATGATTAGAGCATCAAGATGGACTCAAACAAGCATGGCACAATAGAACAAAATGAAGAGCATCTCATAATGAACATTACGATATATTATATGCATGAATCGAAGTACCGAGCACGAAGTTATGGCATGGTAAACATGGGATGAAAATGTTGCAAATCCGGGGACTTGGAAGAAAATCACCTCCGGATCTAGGGTTGACCCGGGCACGCAGAACGAGGCGGCGGCGGATCTCGCCGGAGACGTCGCCGGACTTGCGGGGAACGGCGGCCGGAGTGGAGAAAAGCTCGTCGGAGCCCGTGGGAGGCTGGATCCGGCCGGATCTCGCCGGATCTGGCACGGTGGGGGCGAGGGTGAGGCCGGGTGGTGGTGGACGGCACGGTGGCGGCGAAGGACGTGCGGTGGGACGGCGGCGCCGGTGGCGGAGCGGGCGGCGGTGAGGGTCGCCGGGCGCGCAGGCGGCGCGGATCGGTCGCGGGGGCGGCGGCGGCCGGGCGGCGCAGGCGGGGGCAGGCGCGGCTGGACGGGCTCGGGCGGGCCGCGGCTGGGCCTGGCGGGCCGGCGCGCGTGCGGTGGAGGACGGCGGCGGCGGGGACATGTGGCGGCCCGGGAGTGGCCGAACGGTGGCGGCGGACATGTCTGTCGGTGGCAGGGGAAATGTCCGGCGGCGCGAGAGGAAGGGGGCTAGGGTTCATCCGCGAATTTCGAGGGCAGGGGGTGTTTATATAGGCATAGGGAGCTAGGAGAGTCCAAATGAGGTACGGTTTTCACCCACACGATCGTGATTGAACGACCGAGAGCATGGAGGGGGTTTGGATGGGCTAGGTGGGCTGTGTGAAGAGGTGTTGGGCTGCAAAGAGAAGGGGTTTTCGGGCTACGCGGTTAAACGTTGGGTATCAAACGACCTCCAAATGGAACGAAATTTGACGGGCGGTCTGTCGGTGCTATACCAAGGCCACTCGGCAAATCTCGGCCCATTCCGAGAACGTTTTTCTCCCGCTCACGAAACAAGGTCTGAGAGGGGCGACGGGCGCGCGCGAGAGTGTCGGATCACGAAACGGACAACGGGGAAAAGGACCGGATGCAAGTTTTGAAAAACATGATGATGCAATGCATATGATGACATGGCAAAAAGCAACACGCAAGCAAATGACAAGGCAAGGATGGCGAATAACTGGCAGACACCTGGTGCATCGGATCCGGGGCGTTACAGCATACAACCTCAATCTCCTTGTTTTACTGCCTTTGCAATCTGAATCGTATTTTAGTTTTCCTTGCAACCACAATATTCTGAACACACTTCGTTTAATCCTTGTAAATAGCAAGGCTTACAAGGCTATTAAGACTAACAATCTTAGTAGTTCCATTGTGGGCCAAGGTAAGTTTTGTATTTGTGTGTGCATGTACTTATCATTGACTGTAATTCAAAGTTGCCACTAGTTCAATAAACCTTAACGTCATTCACTTTGAGGGAAAATTGTTGCTTGCTACAAACCCTTACAAACTAGTGGAAAAGCGGCTAGCCACAAATTTCGTTGGTGGCGCGCCATTTTCCATCGATGCCGTTGCTATTTTTTTTAAACAGTGTTGGCGCCGGCATATTAACACATCAACTTTACATGCTTGGTGTTGGCGTTATTATTTTTAGACATGCCACAAATGTGTTGGCCCATATATACTCACTGTTTGAAAGATAGGGATGGTGTTGGATTTCTATGCACGCCGTAGTTAATTTGTTAGTGTTGACGTGCCAAGTTATGTTACGCTAGTAATAATTTTTCCATTTTATCAAGTGTTTTAAGTATTTAATGATTATACTAGTCACAAAATAATGAACATTTTATATTATATTCTTCCATCATTATTATTAGTGTTTTTATCATTTTGGGACTTTTATTTGTTTACTACCATTTCTAATTTTGAGTCTTTTATTATGTTAAGTCTTTCATTAATCTTAGTCTTTTTTTATTTGGGTTGTTATTAGCTATGGCGTTGCGCTTTAGGTGACGCCAGGAATGGCCCACCCGAGTCAACTCCACACCTTAGTAAAAAGACCTAACTCGTCGCCCTCTCATTTCACACCCACCCTTACACTCCCCCTCGACCAGCCGTCACTGCCATCGCCGCTCCTTGTCGCCCCTCGTCGGCAACAAGGTTCAATCCTCTCCTTCCCCTCCCATCGCATCTCCTTCCTCTCCACTCCCACCTCCTCCGTCCTCGAACACACCACAGGGAATCCATGGGATTCATGTATAAGTTGATTTAGGGGATTGCTTTGTGTAGAAATTGTAGTATATATCATGGATTGCTTTGTGTGATGTAGAATCCAAAGTTAGTTCCATGGATTGCTTTGCGTAGAAATTTAGTGATAATCTGACTACTATTGTGTAGATCGAATCCGATATTTATAGTGCATTTTGATTACAAATATTTTGAGTGTCTAGAATATTAATGATTCAGGTTCAACTTAATTTGGTGGTGTAGCCTGATACGTCTCCAACGTATCTATAATTTTTTATTGTTCCATGCTATATTATATTCTGTTTTGGATGTTTAATGGGCTTTATTATACACTTTTATATTATTTTTGGGACTAACCTATTAACAGGAGGCCCAGCCCAAATTGCTGTTTTTTTACCTATTTCAGTGTTTCGCGGAAAAAGAATATCAAACGGAGTCCAAACGGAATGAAACCTTCGGGAACGTGATTTTCGAAACAAACGTGATCCAGAGGACTTGGAGTGGACGTCAAGCAACAGACGAGGAAGCTACGAGGTGGGGGAGGCGCCTCCCCCCCCCCCCCCCCAGGCGCGCCCTCCACCCTCATGGGCCCCTCGTGGCTCCACCGACCTACTTCTTCCTCCTATATATACCTACATACCCCCAAACCATCAGAACAGACGACGAAAACCTAATTCCACCACCCCAACCTTCTGTACCCATGAGATCCCATCTTGGGGCCTTTTCCGGCGTCCTGCCGGAGGGGGCATTGATCACGGAGGGCTTCTACATCAACACCATAGCCTCTCCGATGATGTGTGAGTAGTTTACCTCAGACCTTCGGGTCCATAGTTATTAGCTAGATGGCTTCTTCTCTCTCTTTGGATCTCAATACAAAGTTCTCCTTGATTCTCTTGCAGATCTATTTGATGTAACTCTTCTTTTGCGGTGTGTTTGTCGAGACCGATGAATTGTGGGTTTATGATCCGGATTATCTATGAACAATATTTGAATCTTCTCTGAACTCTTTTATGTATGATTGGTTATCTTTGCAAGTCTCTTCGAATTATCAGTTTGGTTTGGCCTACTAGATTGATCTTTCTTGCAATGGGAGAAGTGCTTAGCTTTGGGTTCAATCTTGCGGTGCTCGATCCCAGTGACAGTAGAGGAAACAAGACGTATTGTATTGTTGCCATCGAGGATAAAAAGATGGGGTTTATATCATATTGCATGAGTTTATCCCTCTACATCATGTCATCTTGCTTAAAGCGTTACTCCGTTCTTATGAACTTAATACTCTAGATGCATGCTGGATAGTGGTCGATGTGTGGAGTAATAGTAGTAGATGCAGGCAGGAGTTGGTCTACTTGTCACGGACGTATTGCCTATATACATGATCATACCTAGATATTCTCATAACTATGCTCAATTCTATCAATTGCTCGACAGTAATTTGTTCACCCACCGTAATACTATGATATCTTGAGAGAATCCACTAGTGAAACCTATGGCCCCCGGGTCTATTTTCCATCATATTATTCTCCCGTTATTTCCATTACTGTTTGTTTGCTTTCTTTACTTTTACCCTTTATCATAAAAATACCAAAAATATTATATTATCATCTCTATCAGATCTCACTCTCGTAAGTGACCGTGAAGGGATTGACAACCCCTTTATCGTGTTGGTTGCGAGGTTCTTATTTGTTTGTGTAGGTGCGTGGGACTTTAGCGTAGTCTCCTACAGGATTGATACCTTGGTTCTCAAAAACTGAGGGAAATACTTACGCTACTTTACTGCATCACCCTTTCCTCTTCAAGGGAAAACCAACACAGTGCTCAAGAGGTAGCAAGAAGGATTTCTGGCGCCGTTGCCGGGGAGTCTACGCACAAGTCAAGACATACCAAGTACCCATCACAAACTCTTATCCCTCACATTACATTATTTGCCATTTGCCTCTCGTTTTCCTCTCCCCCACTTCACCCTTGCCGGTTTATTCACCCTCTTTTTCCGTTCGCCTCTTCTCCGCTTGTCTCGTCGTTATGGCTAGTCCTTTATCTACTCCTTTGTCTCCCGAGAATGAAGTTCTTAATTTTAAACAAAGGGAGGGAGAAAATCTAAAAGATGCTTGGTACAGAATTTGCAATGCGCAAAATAGATCTACTAGGAAGCAATCCACTTCCGTTCTTCTTCGCAATTTTTATGTAGGCATCACTCCTTGGAATAGATATATTTTTGATACCATTACCGGAGGAAATTTCTTGGGTAGCCATACTTTTGATTCTTATAATGCTATGATAGATTTGTTTGGCCCACCACCTCTTTTGGTTAATGGAACTATTTAACTTTGGAACATGTGATGCAACATCTTGAAATTATTAAAAATAAAGTTGCCACCGTAGAGTTGATTGAAAATTTGGATAGAAAGATCCACAACCAAGTTACCAAATACGGATCTAAAGTAGGAGTTGCTCTTAATTTTTTTAAAGAAAAGGAACCTATGGTTAATGAAAAGATAGATCAAGACTCCATTAGAATTGATAAAATTGAGGATATCATTACCAACCTAGGGTCTGCCTTTCCTTCCGTGAAAACCACTCCTCCTAATGCTAAGATTGCCAAGTTTATGTATGTTCCTAAAAATAAGGGTGAAACATCTAGTAAGGGAAATGCGGATCTCAAATCCATAAGTGTTCACCCCAACTTTCTCACTATCCTTAAGGAACCTTTTGCTACAAATGAACTTCTCGATTTTGTGCCTAGGAGTTTGATAATTAATAAAAAGAAAGAAAATCCTAAAGGCTATAGGTGTCTTATTGAAGAATTGCCTACCAAAGATGGCAATACCTAGATCTATCCTTGTGTTTATGCCTAGCTAGGGGCGTTAAACAATAACGCTTGTTGGGAGGCAACCCAATTTTATTTTAGTTTTTTGCTTTTTGCTCCTGTTTAGGAATAAATCTTTGATCTAGCCTCTGGTTAGATGTGGTTTTGTGTTTTAATTAGTGGTTGTGCCAAGCTAAACCTATAGGATCTTCTTGGATGTTAGTTATTTGATCTTGCTAAAAATTCCAGAAACTTTCTGTTCACGAAAACAATTGTTAAAAATAACCAGAACGTGATATAATACTGATTCCAATTGTATCAGATCAATAAACAAATTATTTAGGTCTTCCTATTTTGGTAGAATTTTTAGAGTTCCAGAAGTTTGCGTTAGTTACAGATTACTACAGACTGTTCTGTTTTTGACAGATTCTGTTTTTCGTGTGTTGTTCGCTTATTTTGATGAATCTATGGCTAGTAAAATAGTTTATAAACCATAGAGAATTTGGAATACAGTAAGTTTAACACCAATATAAATAAATAATGAGTTCATTACAGTACTTTGAAGTGGTGTTTTGTTTTCTTTCGCTAACGGAGCTCATGAGATTTTCTGTTGAGTTTTGTGTTGTGAAGTTTTCAAGTTTTGGGTAAGGATTTGATGGATTATGGAACAAGGAGTGGCAAGATCCAAAGCTTGGGGATGCCCAAGGCACCCCAAGGTAAATCTAAGGACACAAAAAAGCGAAAGCTTGGGGATGCCCCGGAAGGCATCCCCTCTTTCGTCTTCGTCCATCGGTAACTTTACTTGGAGCTATATTTTATTCACCACATGATATGTGTTTTGCTTGGAGCGTCATGTATGATTTGAGTCTTTACTTTTTAGTTTACTACAATCATCCTTGCTGTACACACCTTTTTAGAGAGACACACATGATTCAAAATTTATTAGAATACTCTATGTGCTTCACTTATATCTTTTGAGCTATATAGTTTTTGCTCTAGTGCTTCACTTATATCTTTTAGAGCACGGCGGTGGTTTTGTTTTATAGAAACTATTGTTCTCTCATGCTTCACTTATATCATTTTGAGAGTTCTACAAAACAGCATGTTAATTTGCTTAAATTGAGAAATTAGTCCTAATATGATAGGCATTCAAGATTAGTGAAACTTTCTTATAAGTGCGTTGAATACTAAGAAAAGTTTGATGCTTGATGATTGTTTTGAGATATGGAGGTAGTGATATTAAAGTTGTGCTAGTTGAGTAGTTGTGAATTTGAGAAATACTTGCATTGAAGTTTGCAAGTCCCGTAGCATGCATGTATGGTAAACGTTGTGTAACAAATTTGAAACATGAGGTGTTCTTTGATTGTCCTCCTTATGAGTGGCGGTCGGGGACGAGCGATGGTCTTTTCCTACCAATCTATCCGCCTAGGAGCATGCGCGTAGTGCTTGGTTTTTGATGACTTGTAGATTGTTGCAATAAGTATGTGAGTTCTTTATGACTAATGTTGAGTCCATGGATTATACGCACTCTCACCCTTCCATCATTGCCAGCCTCTTCGGTACCGTGCATTGCCCTTTCTCACCTTGAGAGTTGGTGCAAACTTCGCCAGTGCATCCAAACCCCGTGATACGATACGCTCTATCACACATAAACCTCCTTATATCTTCCTCAAAACAGCCACCATACCTACCTATTATGGCATTTCCATAGCCATTCCGAGATATATTGCCATGCAACTTTCCACAGTTCCGTTTATCATGACACGTTTCATCATTGTCATATTGCCTTGCATGATCATGTAGTTGACATCGTATTTGTGGCAAAGCCACCATGCATATTTTTCATACATGTCGCTCTTGATTCATTGCCCATCCCGGTACACCGCTGGAGGCATTCATATAGAGTCATACTTTGTTCTAGTTTCGAGTTGTAATCATTGAGTTGTAAATAAATAGAAGTATGATGATCATCATTCATAGAGCATTGTTCCAATAAAAAAAAGGGGGCCCAAAAAAATAAAGAAAGGGACAATGCTACTATCCTCTTTTTTCATACTTGTGCTTCAAAGTAGCACCATGATCTTTATGATAGAGAGTCTCTTGTTTTGTCACTTTCATATACTAGTGGGAATTTTTCATTATAGAACTTGGCTTGTATATTCCAACAATGGGCTTCCTCAAATGCCCTAGGTCTTCGTGAGCAAGCAAGTTGGATGCACACCCACTTAGTTTCTTTTGTTGAGCTTTCATGCATTTATAGCTCTAGTGCATCCGTTGCATGGCAATCCCTACTCCTTACATTGACATCAATCGATGGGCATCTCCTATAGCTCGTTGATTAGCCGCGTCGATGTGAGACTTTCTCCTTTTTTGTCTTCTCCACATAACCCCCATCATCATATTCTATTCCACCCATAGTGCTATATCCATGGCTCACGCTCATATATTGCATGAAAGTTGAAAAAAGTTTGAGATTACTAAAGTATGAAACAATAGCTTGGCTTGTCATCGGGGTTGTGCATGATGAGAACATTCTTGTGTGACGAAAATGGAGCATGACCAAACTATATGATTTTGTAGGGATGAACTTTCTTTGGCCATGTTATTTTGAGAAGACATAATTTCTTAGTTAGTATGCTTGAAGTATTATTACTTTTATGTCAATATTAAACTTTTATCTTGAATCTTTCATATCTGAATATTCATACCACAAATAAGAGAATTACATTGAAAATTATGCTAAGTAGAATTCCACATCAAAAATTCTGTTTTTATCATTTACCTACTCGAGGACGAGCAGGAATTAAGCTTGGGGATGCTTGATACGTCTCCAACGTATCTATAATTTTTTATTGTTCCATGCTATATTATATTCTGTTTTGGATGTTTAATGGGCTTTATTATACACTTTTATATTATTTTTGGGACTAACGTATTAACTGGAGGCCCAACCCAAATTGCTGTTTTTTTCCTATTTCAGTGTTTCGCAGAAAAAGAATATCTAACGGAGTCCAAACGGAATGAAACCTTCGGGAACGTGACTTTCGGAACAAACGTGATCCAGAGGACTTGGAGTGGACGTCAAGCAACAGACGAGGAAGCCACGAGGTAGGGGGCACGCCTACCCCCCCCCCCCCCCCCCAGGCGCGCCCTCCACCCTCGTGGGCCCCTCGTATATATACCAACGTACCCCCAAACCATCAGAACAGACGACGAAAACCTAATTCCACCGCCGCAACCTTCTGTACCCATGAGATCCCATCTTGGGGCCTTTTCCGGCGTCCTGCCGGAGGGGGCATTGATCACGGAGGGCTTCTACATCAAGACCATAGCCTCTCCGATGATGTGTGAGTAGTTTACCTCAGACCTTCGGGTCCATAGTTATTAGCTAGATGGCTTCTTCTCTCTCTTTGGATCTCAATACAAAGTTCTCCTTGATTCTCTTGGAGATCTATTTGATGTAACTCTTCGTTTGCGATGTGTTTGTCGAGACCGATGAATTGTGGGTTTACGATCCAGATTATCTATGAACAATATTTGAATCTTCTCTGAATTCTTTTATGTATGATTGGTTATCTTTGCAAGTCTCTTCGAATTATCAGTTTGGTTTGGCCTACTAGATTGGTCTTTCTTGCAATGGGAGAAGTGCTTAGCTTTGGGTTCAATCTTGCGGTGCTCGATCCCAGTGACAGTAGGGGAAACGACACGTATTGTATTGTTGCCATCGAGGATAAAAAGATGGGGTTTATATCATATTGCATGAGTTTATCCCTCTACATCATGTCATCTTGCTTAAAGCGTTACTCCGTTCTTATGAATTTAATACTCTAGATGCATGCTGGATAGCGGTCGATGTGTGGAGTAATAGTAGTAGATGCAGGCAGGAGTCGGTCTACTTGTCACGGACGTGATGCCTATATACATGATCATACCTAGATATTCTCATAACTATGCTCAATTCTATCAATTGCTCGACAGTAATTTGTTCACCCACCGTAATACTTATGCTATCTTGAGAGAAGCCACTAGTGAAACCTATGGCCCTCGGGTCTATTTTCCATCATATTAATCTCTCGTTATTTCCATTACTGTTTGTTTGCTTTCTTTACTTTTACCCTTTATCATAAAAATACCAAAAAATTATATTATCATCTCTATCAGATCTCACTCTCGTAAGTGGCCGTGAAGGGATTGACAACTCCTTTATCGCATTGGTTGCGACGTTCTTATTTGTTTGTGTAGGTGTGTGGGACTGGAGCGTAGTGTCCTACTGGATTGATACCTTGGTTCTCAAAAACTGAGGGAAATACTTACGCTACTTTACTGCATCACCCTTTCCTCTTCAAGGGAAAACCAACGCAGTGCTCAAGAGGTAGCATAGCCTAGAATGTTATGAATAAATAAAATGAACTCTTATAAATTACTAGTGTAGAATTTGTTTATTTGTATCTCCCTCCGTGGATTTTGTTTATTTGTGTATACAATTACTAGTGCAGAATTATATTTAGCACTGTGGTATCCAATTATGTTTTGTAGAAATTGATTTACTAGTGTAGAAACTCATTATACCTAGTGTTAATTCACTATTGTAGAATCTGATTATATACTTAGTTTTTGATATGTTTTGTGTAGAATGACAGAGCCGCCATCATGTCGAGTGTGCAAGTCAAGGTGCACAACCAGCCTTGCAACTGGCATGCTGTTTGGCATCTACTTCGAGCCGTGTTTTGTCCTGCAATGGTAACACATTATATGAACCTTCTAACAGCTAATTCTTTTGTTTTTGTTGCTATTTCCAGTAATGCATTGTGTGTGTGTTTTGATTTTTCTTACATAGATCATCCCTTGCAATATGAGATTGGAGTCCAATTAGCTCATTACCGGAGACATTGTGACCTTCCACGCTCTTGAAGGGCCCTACACTATGGAGGTCAAGAAGGGACAAAAGATATCCGAGATTGGATGAGATGAATGGGATCGTTTCATCGCCCACGTGCATCTCACCGGGGGTGAATTGATCAGCTTCTCCTTCAGAAGACAAACTCCAAGATTGGTTGTTATCTACATCAACTCGGAGGACGAAGATGATGAGGACCCACTTGATGAAGCCCTCTATGCCCAAAGAATGAGGCTGAGCGCGGATGAATCGGCCAACCTTTGGTACATACTTCGTCCACGTGATGACTACGTCGGGATGCCATTCGTGACCCACCTGACAAGGACGAATGTTAACTGCCATGTCATGGTATGTTACTTAGTGTAGTAATATGATATGCTTAGTGTAGTAATGTGATGATATATGCTTACTTAGATATGCTTAGTGTAGAATTTGATGATATGCTTAGTGTAGTAATGTGATGATATTTCTTAGTGTAGAATTTGATGATATGCTTAATTAGTGCAGTAATATGTGATGCATGATATGCTTATTAGTGTTTAGTAATGTGATATGCTTAGTGTAGCATCTCATGATATGCTTAGTGTAGTAATGTGATATGCTTACTAATGTGATATGTGCTTAGTGTAGTAATATGACATGCTCATTTATCATATATATATATATATATACAGAAATTACCTAAGAGGCTAAGTGAGAGCTATGGCAACGAGCTGGATGAAGTAGGCTTCATAGCACATTGATGTCATTGCAATATCCAGGCATCCCAAAAAATGCATGCCACATCCATGTCTTAGGACCGGCCATGGTTTCAAGAACGATGGTGACATCCTTCTTGTATGGTCTGAGTTATCCATGCCATGCCGCAGAGATAGTTCTTCCACCTCGAGTGCATGAAATCAATTGAGTTAACCATGTCTTAAAACCCCCGTGCTTTGTTCATCTCCAAAAGGCTCTGAGTCTCGTGAGCATTGGCTGCTCTCAAATACTCTTGCCCGAACACTTCAACCTTCGCACACAAGATTGAACTGCTCTCTCCCATTGACAAGTTATCATCAATGAAATCGGCTGGAGCACAATATGTCATCATGCGCAATGCGGCAGTCAACTTATGGATAATGCTATGGCCAAGATCTCCATCACAATTCCTCATTTACTCGAAGGACCGATTATATTGCTTCACAAAATTGGCAATGTGAAGGAACAAATCAGGAGACATCCTAAATCGGCATCGAAAGTATTGCTCTGGATACACAACATTTGGAACAAAATAGTTGAGAGTCAATCTACCGTGTCCATCTTGCCTCATCCTATGAATCACCTACCGGACAAAAATGGAACCAGCATGCTTCGGCCTCTTGTTCTTGTGCATCATCAAGACCAAAGCAATGTCCTCCTCTTCATTTATGTGATAATCATCTTCGGACGCGGAATCATCCCACGTAGAGGATTCAAGTGAGCCCATCTACAACACGATAATTTTCATTACAAACTACTCTGATGCCGCAACACCAAAACTAAGAAATATTTTTTTACCTTTGAGACTTTTCCTCAAACATCTAGAGTGCATGAAGGAAGATTCCGGTCAGCTGCTCGTCAGGGTCGAGGTGGTCGTTGCGCTTGGTAGGAATGGCCTTGGGATGACCTCGTTGACGTCAGGGAGGTCAAGGTTGTGGCAACAACCACCGTTGTCGCGCCGTCCAAGAGCTACGAAGGAGCAGTGGCTCGGCTCGGTCGCAACTGTCATATGGTTAGCAGCAGCACTGCAACGGGTACTAGTCGACCTAAACGACCATCAGTTGCTGATGCGGCTATTACTGGTGGTGGAGGGGCGGTGACTGGCGGAATCAGCTGAAATCAGAGCGGCAGCAGGTCCTGAATCTGCGCGGTTGCAGGTTGTAGCGACCGTCGGAGTGGCAGGATCAGCCGGACGGTGGTGGGAAGGGGAGGAGACGGGTTCGGCGGGAGGAAATCTCAATGTGGTGGTTGGCATGTGCGCGGCTATGGTTTTTAGTTTTGCGACAGCGACGCGGCAGCCGTATGTTTGCAGCACGAGCGGCCAAATATGCGTCTACCCAAAACTATTGCAGCACCATATTGGGATAGGGCATCTGCTTGAGCATTGTTTTTGGCAGATCTCATATTTTGCATCATCTATTGAATATGTTCAAACATGGAGCTCACGGGCTTGATTTGGAGCGGCCTCCATGAATTATGACAATCGAGCGCGGAATCACCAATCAAGATTTTTTTGCTAAAATCTTCAAATTGACAGTTCTTATAGCGATCGGATCAATATGATAACTCTTGTCCGGTTGCTCAAATCTAACTTCCTAAACCTATAATTTGTAGCTCCACCGCTCATGGGTAAGAATTTTTGAGAAAAAGGGTTTCCCCCCGCTTTATATTATGAAGCAATGGACCAAGCATCCAACACATCAGTACATATTAGGAACAAGGTAGAAAGTCATGCTGGGGGCACAGCGGAACAAGCCCCAACGAAGTCTAAAAAAAGAGAGCTAATCCGGCTCGGGGGGTGGTGGCGGTGGAGGTGGCGGAGGAGCGAAAGCCGATGTCGCGGAACGAAGACCTGCCATAATGTTGTCGATGACGCCATGGTCGCACCGCTTGCTAAGCGGTCTCCAGAGCTGTAAGAAGCCACACATTTTATAGATTGCATCAGTCACACGGTATGGAATGATACGCTCGATGACTAGTTTATTGCGGGAACACCAAAGGGTCCAAGCAAGAGTGCCCAAAGCCACCCAAATTGGGGGCGACTAGGGCCGGGGAGCCTAAGGGCTTCCCCAAATAGGTCCGGGAGGTTGTCATGGCACCAATTGCCGCCAACCACCTCCCGGAAGCAGCTCCATAGGAACTGCGCTACAGGGCACCGGAAGAAGATGTGGTTACGGTCTTCCAGGGCCAAACAAATGGGACAGAGGCCATCCCTAGGGTCGTTACGTTTCCTGACCTCCGTACCCGACGGGAGGCGGCCTCGGACCCATTGCCAGAGAAAGATGTGAATCTTCAATGGGAGTTTGATCTCCCAGATCACCGATAGTTTCACCGGGCCAGGGGTGGGAACGATCGCCTGGTAAAGGGACCTAGTCGAGAATCTGCCATTTGGCTCCAGGTGCCAAGACAGCGAGTCAGGCTCAAGGGAGGGGCGATGGAGGGCGATACATTCGAGCATTTCGTCCCATTACTCGAGCTCAACCGCCCCGAAGGTACGGCGAAAGGCAATGGCACCCAAGTCAGCTAAGGCCACGGCTACAGAGAGTTGTGGTCGGGCACAAGTCGAGAATAACGCGTAGAAGCATTCCACAAACGGGCGAGGCCCCGCCCACCGATCGAGCCAGAATAATGTGCCAGACCCGGAACCAACTTTAATAGAAGTCCATATGCGCAAGACCGGCATCAGCCGGATCACTGATTGCCAGAATTGGGATCCTCCAGATCTGGGAGCGAATGCCAGTGGCTGCCCGCGGAGATACTTCGCGCGGATAATCTCGAGCCACAGGCCTCCCGTATCGGTCTGAATACGCCAGAGCCATTTGGAGAGGAGGGCAATATTCATCCGTTTGGATGAAATGACTCCCAGGCCGCCCTGGTCCTTAGGCTTGCAGATCTCGGACCACTTCACCATGCGGTACTTCTGTTTATTGTTCTGACCCGCCCAGAAGAATCTAGATAGGAGTTTGGTGACCTCATGATGAAGGGATTCATGTAGACTATAGAATCCCATTATGTACATGAAAATACTAATGAGGGAGGAGTTCATCAAAATGACTCGAGCGGCTTTAGATAGCCATCTCCCCTGCCAAGGTTCCAACCTAGGTTGGAGTTTGGCGACTATTGGGTGAAATTCTTTCTCCAGTAGCCATGTGTCACTAATCGGCATGCCAAGGTAAGTGGTCGGGAAGGATCCCAATCGACAATTCAAGCGATTGGCGATCCGCTGAGCCTCCGCCTGGGAGTATCCCAGGACCATCACCTCGCTCTTGGCAAAGTTGATCGTGAGGCCCGACATCTCCTGAAAGTAGAGGAGGAGGAACTTGAGGTTCCGAATATCGTCGTCCGATCCCTCCACCATCATAATGGTATCATCCGCATACTGGAGGTGGGTCAGACCTCCATTGTTCACAAGGTGGGGACAAATCCCTCGAATATGACCGGCCTGCTTGGCCAAGTCTAGGATCGAGGCCAAAGCATCAACCACAAGGTTGAAAAGAAACGGGGAGATCAGATCCCCTTGCCGGACGCCTTGGCTAGTCAAGAAGTAAGGCCCGATCTCCCCATTGATGTTCACAGCTGTGTGGCCGCTCGTCACTAACTGCATCACCCTCGCGACCCAGTGGGAGTCGAAGCCACGCTTGAGCAACACCTCCCGAAGGAAGGACCAATGAACGGTGTCGTATGCTTTATGGAAGTCAATCTTGAAGAACACCGCACGGAGGTGCTTGCTCTTGACCTCATGGATGACCTCGTGGAGAGCAAGAATCTCATCCAGAATAAACCTGCCCTTCGTGAAGGCGGGCTGGTTCGGGTGGTGGATCCGAGGGGCGATTAGGGCCTCCCTAGTGGCATACCCCTTAGCAAAAATCCGGAATATCACATTGAGGACCGTGATAGGCCGGAATTGCCTTATGTCAGCAGCACCCGGCACCTTGGGAATTAGAGAGATGGTCCCGTAATTAATCCGGGACATATCTAATGTTCCCCTAGCAAAATCCTGGAACAGGTCCAGGATGAGGTCCTTAACCATCGGCCAGAAGGCCTGGAAGAAGCGAACCGGAAGCCCATCCAGACCTGGGGCCGAGGCTGGGTTCATGGCTTTGACAAAGGTCTCGACTTCTGAGGCATCAAATGGAGCGAGCAAGGCCGAGTTCTCCTCCAGGGAAACTAGTTGGTCAGGAGACCAAATATGGTCCGCCAGGGCGATACCCCCTCGAGGGCGCCCCGCGAGTAACAACTTGTAGAAGTCGTCAACTAGAGAACGAATAATAGCAGGATCTTGGAATAGCTGCCCCCATTCCCATAAAAGGGGAATGGAGCATCATCGCCTACGACCATTAGCGATGGCCAGGAAGTAGGCCGTGTTGGCGTCGCCAAACAACACCCAATTAACAGAACTGCGCTGTCGCCAGAACTCCTCCTCCTTGGAATAGATCTCCATGAGGGAGTCTTCCAGGTTATATCTATGGGCACATTCATCAGCGGAAATCCCGGAGATATCCACGCGAAGGTCAAGGGCACGGATCTCCTCGAGAAGAGAGGCCTTCTGGAGACGGAGGTCACGCCCAATATTGGCACCCCACCCTTTCATGAATTGCCTAGACCGTTTGGAAAGGTGGTGCCATTCGTCCAGAGTGGACATCCGCCTGGGCTCGGCTAAAGCCGAGACCCAATGAGTCTGGACGGCAGCCATAAAGCCCGGTTGTCGGAGCCAGAAAGCTTCAAACCAAAACTGCGGTGGAGGCTGCGGTCTCTCATCCCTAGAAGACAAGAGAAGGGGAACGTGGTAGGACCCAATGCGAGTAATCACCTGGAGCGAGGCCAAAGGAAACCGGAGCTCCTAGTCGGGTGAGACAAACACGCGGTCGATTACATTAAGGGTTGGGGAAACCTGTCGATTAGTCCAGGTAAACCGCGCCCCGATCCTATCCAGTTCTAGGAGACCTAGATCCGCAACCCAATCATTAAACCGATTCATCTCCGCATAATCAACACGCGAATTGCTCTTTTCCTCGGGGGAGCGGAGAAGGTTGAAATCTCCACCGACCACAACCGGTAGGGTCGTGGAAGAAATCTTGGCATGGAGTTCGGCCAAAAAAGCGGCGGAGCAACTATGGTCGGCTGGGCCGTAGACCACGATGATCTCCCACTTGAAATTCATATCGCGTTCCCACTTCCCAGACCTCCATGCTGACGAAGTGGGATCCACGATCCATGGATCCCACCTCAAAGGTGGCATCCTTCACACCGAGAAGGATGCCACCGGAGTGGCCGGTCACTCCACTAGATGGCAACCAGTGCCATGCGAATAGATGTCTACTAAGGCACTTAATACCTCTTGAGCATGCGTTGGTTTTTTGCTTCAAGAGGAAAGGGTGATGCAGCAAAGTAGCGTAAGTATTTCCCTTAGTTTTTGAGAACCAAGGTATCAATCCAGTAGGAGGTTACACACAAGTCACCTTGTACCTACACAAACAAATAAGAACCTTGCAACCAACCCGATAAAGGGGTTGTCAATCCCTTCACGGCCACTTGCAAAAGTGAGATCTAATAGAGATACTAAGATAAATATTTTTGGTATTTTTATGATATAGATTGGAAACTAAAGATTGAAAAATAAATAATGAAAGAAATAGTAAATTGGTAGGAAATAATATGATGGAAGATAGACCCGGGGGCCATAGGTTTCACTAGTGGCTTCTCTCAAGATAGCATAATTTACGGTGGGTGAACAAATTACTGTCGAGCAATTGATAGAAAAGCGCATAGTTATGAGAATATCTAGGCATGATCATGTATATAGGCATCACGTCCGTGACAAGTAGACCGAAACGATTCTGCATCTACTGCTATTACTCCACACATCGACCGCTATCTAGCATGCATCTAGAGTATTAAGTTCATAAGAACAGAGTAACGCATTAGGCAAGATGACATGAAGTAGAGGGATAAACTCAAGCAATATGATATAAACCCCGTCTTTTTATCCTCGATGGCAACAATACAATACGTGCCTTGCTGCCCCTGCTGTCACTAGGAAAGGACACCGCAAGATTGAACCCAAAGCTAAGCACTTCTCCCATGGCAAGAAAGATCAATCTAGTAGGCCAAACCAAACTGATAATTCGAAGAGACTTGCAAAGATAACAAACCATACATATAAGAATTCAGAGAAGAACCAAATATTGTTCATAGATAATCTTGATCATAAACCCACAATTCATCGGGTCTCGACAAACACACCGCAAAAAGAATTACATCGAATAGATCTCCAAGAGAATCGAGGAGAACTTTGTATTGAGATCCAAAGAGAGAGAAGAAGCTATCTAGCTAATAACTATGGACCCGAAGGTCTGTGGTAAACTACTCACACATCATCGGAGAGGATATGGTGTTGATGTACAAGCCCTCCGTGATCGATTCCCCCTCCGGCGGAGCGCCGGAAAAGGCCCCAAGATGGGATCTCACGGGTACAGAAGGTTGCGGCAGTGGAAATAGGGTTTCGTGGTGCTCTCGGATGTTTTCAGGGTACATGAGTATATATAGGCGAAAGAAGTAGGTCGGTGGAGCTACGAGGGGCCCACGAGGGTGGGGGCGCGCCTCCCTACCTCTTGGCTTCCTCGTTGTTTGCTTGACGTTCACTCCAAGTCTCCTGGATTGCGTTTGTTCCAAAAGTAACTCTCCCGAAGGTTTCATTCCGTTTGGATTACGTTTGATATTCCTGTTCTGCGAAACACTGAAATACGCAAAAAAAACAGCAATTTGCACTGGGCCTTCGGTTAGTAGGTTAGTCCCAAAAATAATATAAAAGTGTATAATAAAGCCCATTAAACATCCAAAACAGATAATATAATAGCATGGAACAATAAAAAATTATAGATACGTTGGAGACGTATCAAGCATCCCCAAGCTTAATTCGTGCTTGTCCTCGAGTAGGTAAATGATAAAAACAGAATTTTTGATGTGGAATGCTACCTAGCATAATTTTCTAAGTAATTTTCTTTATTGTGGCATGAATGTTCAGATCCGAAAGATTCAAGACAAAAGTTTAATATTGACATAAAAATAATAATACTTCAAGCATATTAACTAAGCAAATATGTCTTCTCAAAATAACATGGCCAAAGAAAGCTTATCCCTACAAAATCATATAGTTTGTCTATGCTTCATTTTCGTCACACAAAAATGCTCTCATCATGCACAACCCCGATGACAAGCCAAGCAATTGTTTCATACTTTAGTAATCTCAAACTTTTTTCAACTTTCACGCAATACATGAGCGTGAGCCATGGACATAGCACTATGGGTGGAATAGAGTATAATGATGGGGGTTGTGTGGAGGAGACAAAAAAGAAGAAAGTCTCACATTGACGCGGCTAATCAACGGGCTAGGGAGATGCCCATCAATTGATGTCAATGCAAGGAGTAGGGATTGCCATCCAACGGATGCACTAGAGCTATAAATGTATGAAAGCTCAACAAAAGAAACTAAGTGGGTGTGCATCCAACTTGCTTGTTCACGAAGACCTAGGGCATTTGAGGAAGCCCATTGTTGGAATATACAAGCCAAGTTCTATAATGAAAAATTCCCACTAGTATATGAAAGTGACAAAACAAGAGACTCTCTATCATAAAGATCATGGTGCTACTTTGAAGCACAAGTGTGGAAAAAAGGATAGTAGCATTGTCCCTTTTATTTATTTTCTCTTTTTTTCTTTTTCTCTTTTTTGGGCCTTCCCTTTTTTTATTTGGCCTTTCTCTTTTTTTTTGGGACAATGCTCTATTAATGATGATCATCACACTTCTATTTATTTACAACTCAATGATTACAACTCGATACTAGAACAAAATATGACTCTATATGAATGCCTCCGGCGGTGTACCGGGATGGGCAATGAATCAAGAGTGACATGTATGATAAATTATGCATGGTGGCTTTGCCACAAATACGATGTCAACTACATGATCATGCAAAGCAATATGACAATGATAAAGCGTGTCATAATAAATGGAACGGTGGAAAGTTGCATGGCAATATATCTCGGAATGGCTATGGAAATGCCATAATAGGTAGGTATGGTGGCTGTTTTGAGGAAGATATAAGGTGGTTTATGTGTGATAGAGCGTACCGTATCACGGGGTTTGGATGCACCGGCGAAGTTTGCACCAACTCTCAAGGTGAGAAAGGGCAATGCACGGTACTGAAGAGGCTAGCAATGATGGAAAGGTGAGGGTGCGTATAATCCATGGACTCAACATTAGTCATAAAGAACTCACATAATTATTGCAAAAATCTACAAGTCATCAAAAACCAAGCATTACGCGCATGCTCCTAGGGGGATAGATTGGTAGCAAAAGACCATCGCTCATCCCCGACCGCCACTCATAAGGATGACAATCAAAGAACACCTCATGTTTCACATTTTTCACACAACGGTTACCATACGTGCATGCTACGGGACTTGTAAACTTCAACACAAGTATTTCTCAAATTCACAACTACTCAACTAGCATGACTCTAATATTACTATCTTCATATCTCAAAACAATCATCAAGTATCAAACTTTTTCATAGTATTCAATGCACTTTTTATGAAAGTTTTTATTATACCCATCTTGGATGCCTATCATATTAGGAATAATTTTATAGCCAAAGAAAATTACCATGCTGTTCTAAAGGACTCTCAAAATAATATAAGTGAAGCATGAGGGATCAATAATTTCTATAAAATAAAACCACCACCGTGCTCTAAAAGATATAAGTGAAGCACTAGAGCAAAACTATCTAGCTCAAAATATATAAGTGAAGCACATAGCGTATTCTAATAAATTCCAATTCATGTGTGTCTCTCCAAAAGGTTTTTACAGCAAGGATGATTGTGGTAAACTAAAAGGCAAAGACTCAAATCATACAAGACACTCCAAGCAAAACACATATCATGTGGTGAATAAAAATATAGCCTCAAATAAAGTTACCGATAGATAAAGACGAAAGAGGGGATGCCTTCCGGGCCATCCCCAAGATTAGGATTTTGGTTGTCCTTGAATTCTACCT
Source organism: Triticum aestivum (assembly GCF_018294505.1). Lineage (NCBI taxonomy): Eukaryota > Viridiplantae > Streptophyta > Magnoliopsida > Poales > Poaceae > Triticum > Triticum aestivum. Next base: position 242,463,893 of record NC_057808.1, on the reverse strand, counting down.
TGGGGTGCCTTGGGCATCCCCAAGCTTAGGCTCTTGCCACTCCTTATTCCATAATCCATCAAATCTTTACCCAAAACTTGAAAACTTCACAACATAAAACTCAACAGAAAATCTCATGAACTCCGTTAGTATAAGAAAACAAATCACCACTTTAAGGTAATGTAATGAACTCATTATTTATTTATATTGGTGTTAAAACTACTGTATTCCAACTTCTCTATGGTTCATACTCCCCGATACTAGCCATAGATTCATCGAAATAAGCAAACAACACACGAAAAACAGAATCTGTCAAAAATAGAAAAGTCTGTAGTAATATGTATCAAACATATACTTATGTAACTCCAAAAATTTTGAAATAAATTGGTGGATGTGAGTAATTTATCTATTAATCATCTGCAAAAATAATCAACCTAAAAGCACTCTCCAGTAAAAAATGGCAGCAAATCTCGTGAGCGCTAAAGTTTCTGTTTTTTATAGCAAGATCATAAAGACTTCACCCAAGTCTTCCCAAAGGTTCTACTTGGCACAAACACTAATTTAAAACATAAAACCACATATAAACATAAGCTAGATGAATTAATTATTACTAAACAGAAACAAAAAGCAAGAAACAAAAATAAAATTGGGTTGCCTCCCAACAAGCGCTATCGTTTAACGCCCCTAGCTAGGCATAAATGCAAGAATAGATCTAGGTATTGCCATCTTTGGTATGCAATCCATAAGTGGATCTCATAATAGATTCATAAGGTAGTTTAATTTTCTTTCTAGGAAAGTGTTCCATGCCTTTCCTTAACAGAAATTGGAATCTAATATTTCCTTCTTTCATATCAATAATTGCACCAATCGTTCTAAGGAAAGGTCTACCAAGAATAATAGGACATGTAGGATTACAATCTATATCAAGAACAATAAAATCTATGGGCACATAATTCCTATTTGCAACAATAAGAACATCATTAATCCTTCCCATAGGTTTCTTAATGGTGGAATCCGCAAGGTGCAAGTTTAAAGAACAATCATCAAATTCACGGAAACCTAACACACTGCACAAAGTTTTCGGAATTGTGGAAACACTAGCACCCAAGTCACACAAAGCATATCATTCATGATCTTTAATCTTAATTTTAATAGTAGGTTCCCACTCATCGTAAATTTTTCTAGGGATAGAGACTTCTAATTCAAGCTTCTCTTCACAAGATTGCATTAAAGCATCAATGATCTGTTTAGTAAAAGCTTTATTTTGATCATAAGCATGAGGAGAATTTAACACGGATTGCAACAAGGAAATACAATCAATTAAATAAGAATTATCATAATTAAATTCCTCGAAATCCAAAATAGTGGGTTCATTGCTATGTAAAGTTTTGACCTCTTCAATCCCACTTTTACCAATTTTTGCATCAAGATCTAAAAACTCCGAATCATTGGGACGCCTCTTAACTAAAGTTGACTCATCTCTAGTCCCATCATTATCAAGATTCATATTGCAAAACAAAGATTTAATAGGAGACACATGAATCACTTTTAGATCTTCATCCTTATTATCATGAAAACTAGAAGAATACGCTTTCATAAAGCAATCTTTTTTAGCACGCATCCTAGCGGTTCTTTCTTTGCACTCATCAATGGAAATTCTCATATCCTTGAGAGACTCATTGATATCATGCTTAGGTGGAACATATCTAAGTTTCAAAGAATCAACATCAAGAGAAATTCTATCCAGGTTCCTAGCCAACTCATCAATCTTAGGCAATTTTTCTTCGAGCAAAGCATTGAAATTCTTTTGCGAAATCATAAATTCATTAACACTAGTCTCAAAATCAGAGGGCATCTTATTAAAATTTCTATAAGAGTTGTTGTAGGAATTACCATAATTATTAGAGGAATTACTAGGAAACGGCCTAGGATTAAAGTTTCCTCTATAAGCGTTGTTACCAAAATTGTTCCTACCAACAAATTCACATCCATAGATTCATATTATTCTCAATCAAAGCAGACAAAGGCATATCATTAGGATGAGAAGAAACACTCTTATTAGCAAACAACTTCATAAGTTCATCCATCTTTCCACTCAAAACATTAATCTCTTCTATTGCATGAACCTTTTTACTAGTAGATCTTTCGGTGTGCCATTCAGAATAATTAACCATAATATTATCTAGGAGTTTAGTAGCTTCTCCTAAAGTGATTTCCATAAAAGTGCCTCCGCGGCCGAATCTAAAAGATTTCTAGAAGCAAAATTCAATCCGGCATAAATTTTTGTATAATCATCCATAAATTCAAACCATGTGTAGGGCAATTACGTATCATTAATTTTATCCTCTCCCAAGCTTGTGCAACATGCTCATGATCAAGTTGATTAAAATTCATAATATCGTTTCTAAGAGAGATGATCTTAGCGGGAGGAAAATACTTAGAGATAAAAGCATCTTTGCACTTATTCCATGAATCAATACTATTTTTAGGCAAAGACGAAAACCAAGTTTTAGAATGATCTCTAAGCGAAAATGGAAATAGCTTCAATTTGACAATATCATTATCCATATCTTTCTTCTTTTTCAAATCGCACAAATCAACAAAGTTGTTTAGACGGGTAGCGGCATCTTCACTAGGAAGGCCAGAAAATTGATCTTTCATGACAAGATTCAGCAAAGCAGCATTAATTTCACAAGATTCAGCATCGGTAAAGGGAGCAATCAGAGTGCTAAGAAAATCATTATAGTTGGTATTGGAAAAGTCACACAATTTAGTATTGTCTTGAGCCATCGTGACAAACAATCCAACACACAAGCACACAAGAAACAAGCGAAAAAGAGGCAAACGGAAAAGGAGGGCAAATAAAATGGCAAAGGTGAAGTGGGGGAGAGGAAAACGAGAGGCAAATGGCAAATAATGTAATGCGAGGGATAAGAGTATGTGATGGGTACTTCGTATGTCTTGACTTGACTTGACTTGGCGTAAGCCTCCCCGGCAACGGTGCCAGAAATCCTTCTTGCTACCTCTTGAGCATGCGTTGGTTTTTCCCTTGAAGAGGAAAGGGTGATGCAGCAAAGTAGCGTAAGTATATCCCTCAGTTTTTTAGAACCAAGGTATCAATCCAGGAGGAGGTTACACACAAGTCGCCTTGTACCTACACAAACAAATAAGAACCTTGCAACCAACGCGATAAAGGGGTTGTCAATCCCTTCGTGGCCACTTGCAAAAGTGAGATCTGATAGAGATAATAAGATAAATATTTTTGGTATTTTTATGATATAGATTGGAAAGTAAAGATTGCAAAATAAATAACGGAAGAAATAGTAAATTGATAGGAAAATAATATGATGGAAGATAGACCCGGGGGCCATAGGTTTCACTAGTGGCTTCTCTCAAGATAGCATAATTTACGGTGGGTGAACAAATTACTGTCGAGCAATTGATAGAAAAGCGCATAGTTATGAGAATATCTAGGCATGATCATGTATATAGGCATCACATCCGCGACAAGTAGACCGAAACGATTCTGCATCTACTACTATTACTCCACACATCGACCGCTATCCAGCATGCATCTAGAGTATTAAGTTCATAAGAACAGAGTAACGCATTAGGCAAGATGACATGATGTAGAGGGATAAACTCAAGCAATATGATATAAACCCCATCTTTTTATCCTCGATGGCAACAATACAATACGTGCCTTGCTGCCCCTGCTGTCACTGGGAAAGGACACCGCAAGATTGAACCCAAAGCTAAGCACTTCTCCCATGGCAAGAAAGATCAATCTAGTAGGCCAAACCAAACTGATAATTCGAAGAGACTTGCAAAGATAACAAATCATACATATAAGAATTCAGAGAAGAACCAAATATTGTTCATAGATAATCTTGATCATAAACCCACAATTCATCGGATCTCGACAAACACACCGCAAAAAGAATTACATCGAATAGATCTCCAAGAGAATCGAGGAGAACTTTGTATTGAGATCCAAAGAGAGAGAAGAAGTCATTAGCTAATAACTATGGACCCGAAGGTCTGTGGTAAACTACTCACACATCATCGGAGAGGCTATGGTGTTGATGTAGAAGCCCTCCGTGATCGATTCCCCCTCCGGCGGAGCGCCGGAAAAGGCCCCAAGATGGGATCTCACGGGTACAGAAGGTTGCGGCGGTGGAAATAGGGTTTCGTGGTGCTCTCGGATGTTTTCAGGGTACATGAGTATATATAGGCGAAAGAAGTAGGTCGGTGGATCCATGAGGGGCCCACGAGGGTGGGGCGTAGGCGCGCCTCCCTGCCTCATGGCTTCCTCGTTGCTTGCTTGACGTCCACTCCGAGTCTCCTGGATTGCGTTTGTTCCAAAAATAACTCTCCCGAAGGTTTCATTCCGTTTGATATTCCTTTTCTGCGAAACACTGAAATAGGCAAAAAAACTAGCAATTTGCACTGGGCCTTTGGTTAGTAGGTTAGTCCCAAAAATAATATAAAAGTGTTTAATAAAGCCCATTAAACATCCAAAACAGATAATATAATAGAATGGAACAATAAAAAATTATAGATACGTTGGAGACGTATCAGCGCTCAAGTTTTGCAAGGGAGAACTCCGTGCGCATTGTTTCCTTGGACCGCAACCACATCTATGGATTCATCACGCATGTACTCAATGAACTGCCTGCGGCGGCCATCGTAGCCGAAGCCCCGCAGGTTCCAGAATAAAGCGCGCATGATCACTCATCTAATGGGTCCTCCCTGGACCCAACTGTGGTGGAAGCACTAAGAGCGCGACGCAATTGGGCAGTACGAGAACGCGTGCGACCACGAATCTCACCCGGGTCGATCGCGGGGAGACCCTGCCCACTAGCCCTACGGGGCGTAGAGGGAGGAACCTCCGCAGCCGCTTCCGCCTCGCGAGCCCGAATGGCCGCGAGGTGGCCCTCCAGGATCTCCTTGGCCTGGAGGGAGGCAAGTTGCTCTAAGACCGGGCCCTTCTCACCACGGAAGACAATAGCCGAGTCGGCTGCAACCTTGGCCAGGTGGCCAAGGGGAACACCAGCAAAAGCGGAAAAGGAATTGTCGCGAATATCATCAAGGTCAGAACAAGGAGCCTCGGAGTCGGACGAACCTGTATCAAGGTTGCGGATGGCGGCGCGGCGGGATGCCTTCTCTACCGCGGTCGGCGAGGGCCCAGTCAGCCGCAGGGCCGCCCCAAGCCTAGCACTCTTCCGGGCCGAAGAGGCCGGAGTAGAGGCCGAGCGGTGACGGCCGCGAGACGACGGAGGTCTGGACAACGCGGGAGAGGAAGCAGCCACGGGGCCGAGCTCTAGGAGAACTGGCACCGGGGAGGCCTCCCGGGCTGCCACCGGAGACACAAGCCGCTGGGAGGATGGGGGGCGGACCTCCATGCTACCCAGGCTATCACCACTCCCCTCCTCATCAGACATGGACAACGCCGCGGGGAGGAAGGGTGGGGGGGAGGGTGGCGCCAGGCGGGAGGGCGGCCGCCTCGTCGAGCATGGCCGCAATAGCCTCGATGTCCTCAGACTCAGTGTCGAGATCGGCGTCGAAGGAGCCAAGTCCCGAACAGTGAGTAGAGGGGGGTGGGAGGAGCCAGCTGGGGGGATCATCCCCAGGATCTGTGGAGTCGTCGTCGGAGGGCTCAGAGCGGGGGGAGCGGCTGCGGGGGCGGCATGGGGAGCCCTGAGGATCAATCCCCCCGCCAGGTCCCCGCTCAGGGTTGGCGTCATCGCCAACATCCGGGCTGAGGGGATCAGTGGCAGTCCCACTCTCAACCGAGATGTGTAGGTCATACCCAACGTCTTTGAAAAACATCCGGATCGTCGTCTGCTCATGGGTAAGAAGAAGGGAGAAAAGAGATTGGTCGTTAGATTATGATGGAGCGCGTGAGGTTATCTTGCACGGAAACGAGCGAGGACAAAGAAGAATTCCCATCAGTTTGTAGATAATGATGGTTCAACTTACGCGCTAATAATTCGAACGAGAAAGTAAGTCACGGAAAATATTCACACAGGGGATGTAGCTTAAATGGTAGAGCGCTCGCTTTGCATGTGAGAGGCACGGGGTTCGATCCCCCGCATCTCCACCTACACAGTAGCATGACCTGGGAATTCTTTTTTTTTTTACAGTCGCTCCATGAATAGGAAATCTGTACTATGATTTTTTGTCTTTCCATCAGCACGACCTGGGAATTCTTTTTTTTTTACACAAGCTGACCGAGGGTCTTGGAATGACTGGATCACCCGACCTCGAGCTCGAACTCTTTTTCCATGGCGAGACCATATGCACTCGTCAAGTACTTCCATGACTAGGATTATCATCATTTCCACGCAATCTAGGGCTCTCTCTATGCAGAATATGAGGTCATACCAACCCTTAGGTGTTTTTTTTCAATTTCAAATATTTTTAAAAATTCTAAAAATAATTGTGGATTATCAAATCACATGGGTGTACAAACCCTAAAAATTTCAAATCACAATTCGAAATATGCATTGAGGGAAAAAAAGATAAATCCAACATAAACACTGTCACATAAAGACAAAAGTCAAAATGCCATTATTCACAATTGAATTTGTCCTTTTGTTTCTTAATATACATTTCGAATTTGGACCTCTCGCATGAATAGTGTCTTATTATTATTTTTTGAGAAAAACATAGCAGCCTCTCTCCTCTGCCTCTCTCCTAGACCCCCTCCCTCCCGATCTCCTCCTTTCCTATCCCCTCCCTCCCGATCCGATCTAGGGCTTCAAGCTGCCATCGACTCTCTCCTCGCCGCTGCAGGAGCTCAGCGGGGCAAAGCCCAGACGGGGGATGATGGTGGCGGGGGGCCTTCCTCCACCGCGGCTCCAGGATGTGGTTGCGGTGGAGGTCCACATGGGTGTCATGAACATGTGCATCGTGTGGCGTCGGCGGCGCAATGGTGAGGCCCCCTCAGCCGTCGATAGCTCACCCAGGCGGGGCAACGGTTTCGGGCCGTAGTGCATCTCCGGTCGTGCGGTTTTCTGGCGGCAGACGTCACCCATGGGCGTGCTGGATGACGAAGGAGACCGATCCGGTGGTCCACCCAAGGATGGACACGAATTTGCCAACGAAAGCTTCGTTCGGTCTCGACGCTGGATATCGTTTGATGAGCACGCAGGAGGCTGATGTTGCCCGACGTTGTGGTGGCGTCGATGATAGAAGGATCTAGCAAGATCAATTGCTACTGAAAATGGGACTGCGGAAGAAGGCGACGACGGATTCTACAGCGTGTGCATGCAGTGCACGCTGAGGATCTGCTAGACCGGTTCTTCCTGCGGGCGGCTTGATGAGGCCACTGGATTTCTTTGCGTATGTGCCGCGAGTGAGCGCACATAGCCATCTTCATTGCATTATTCAACAACATCTTACAAAATAAATACATAAATCAATCTAAAACCACCTTTTAGGTGACAATTATCGTCCCACGACCTGGGAATTCCTTTTTTTTTACAGTCGCTCCATGAATAGGAAATCTGTACTATGATTTTTGTCTTTCCATCAGCACGACCTGGGAATTCTTTTTTTTACACAAGCCCGACCGGGGGTCTTGGAATGACTGGATCACCCGACCTCGAGCTCGAACTCTTTTTCCATGGCGAGACCATATGCACTCGTCAAGTACTTCCATGACTAGGATTATCATCATTTCCACGCAATCTAGGGCTCTCTCTATGCAGAATATGAGGTCATACCAACCCTTAGGTGTTTTTTTTTTCAATTTCAAATATTTTTAAAAATTCTAAAAATAATTGTGGATTATCAAATCACATGGGTGCACAAACCCTAAAAATTTCAAATCACAATTCAAAATATGCATTGAGGGAAAAAAAGATAAATCCAACATAAACACTGTCACATAAAGACAAAAGTCAAAATGCCATTATTCACATTTGAATTTGTCCTTCTGTTTCTTAATATGCATTTCGAATTTGGACCTCTCGCATGAATAGTGTCTTATTATTATTTTTTGAGAAAAGCATAGCAGCCTCTCTTCTCTGCCTCTCTCCTAGACCCCCTCCCTCCCGATCTCCTCCCTTCCTATCCCCTCCCTCCCGATCCGATCTAGGGCTTCAAGCTGCCATCGACTCTCTCCTCGCCGCTGCAGGAGCTCAGCGGGGCAAAGCCCAGACGGGGGATGATGGTGGCGGGGGGCCTTCCTCCACCGCGGCTCCAGGATGTGGTTGCGGTGGAGGTCCACATGGGTGTCCTGAACATGTACATCGTCCGGCGTCAGCGGCGCAATGGTGAGGCCCCCTCAGCCGTCGATAGCTCACCCAGGCGGGGCAACGGTTTCGGGCCGTAGTGCGTCTCCAGTCGTGTGGTTTTCTGGCGGCAGACGTCACCATGGGCGTGCTGGATGACGAAGGAGACCGATCCGGTGGTCCACCCAAGGATGGACACGAATTTGCCAACGAAAGCTTCGTTCGGTCTCGATGTTGGATATCGTTTGATGAGCACGCAGGAGGCTGACGTTGCCCGATGTCGTGGTGGCGTCGATGACAGAAGGATCTAGCAAGATCAATTGCTACTGAAAATGGGACTGCGGAAGAAGGCAACGACGGATTCTACAGCGTGTGCATGCAGTGCACGCTGAGGATCTGCTAGACCGGTTCTTCCTCCCCGCTAGCCGGCGGGCGGCTTGATGAGGCCACTGGATTTCTTTGCGTGTGTGCCGCGAGTCAGCGCACTTCATCAATCTTGTAGGTAGGACGATAATTGTCACCTAAAAGGTGGTTTTGGATTGATCTATATATTTATTTTGTAAGATGTTGTTGAATAATGCAATGAAGATGGCTATGTGCGTTGCTTGATGCACGGGCCAAGGATAATCCTCTTTTTTGAAAAAAACGAATTTGGACGTGAAATTCTTAGCGGTTGCAGCCACATCCCTCATGAACGTACATTGTTTTTTAGAAATTTATGAAGCATTTTTTTAAATGGTATCATGAGAGCATTTTGGAGTTGGTATCCCCGGATAATCTCCCCTCTCTCTATGCAACGAAGCTGCACTTACACCTGAGCTAATCAACCGTGCGCATTGGATAATGACCCAGCAAACGAACACAAGAAAGAGAAAAGAGGCGATCTCGTATCAGCCGCCAGGGCGTCTTCTTCCGTCGCCGTTCTCCGGCGACTCCCCTCTGCTGACGACTTCGGTTGTTGGTGGTGAGGGGGTCGCCGGATCCACACGTGTGAATCTTTTTAAGTCTTCATAGACTAGGTTTTTAGGCTGTTCATCGTCTTACTTCGGCGGCAATGATGGCGGCGCTGAATAAAGATTTTTCAGATCCTTCCCCAATGAGGCGATTGGCTCTATGGTTGGAGATGGATTTGGAAATCAGTCTGTTCAAATAAGGATGACGTGGCAGCGATGACATCCTCATGGTGGACCTGTGTCCTCGGGTTCCGTCGTTGTGACGGTGTTTGCTCTAGTGTCGGCGCGGAGCTTGGGAGGTAGTCCAGGAGTAGATGGAGATTGTATTCTGCATCGGTCACATCTGGAAGATGGTGGGTCGTGTGCTGGGTTCGTGGTCTACAGGTGGGTTTCCTCCTCCGACATCTTAGTCTTGTGGGGGTGCCAGATCTGGAGATCGATGGCGTGTTCGGGGTGTTGCCTGGTCTGATTCATTCAACGGTAATAGTTTTGCCTTTGGCGAGCCATCTTGAAGGCCCTCAAAGATGCATATCAGCGACGGAGCCGCGTTGAGCTCGGGTGGAAAGCTGATCTATCATTTTTTTTCTTTGATGGCTCATGCGATGGCGCAAGAGGCAGGCGGACATTGGTGTCAAGCTCAGAGGTTCGATCTTAAATGTAATTTTCTTCCTTGGCCGGTGTTCTTTTATGCAGAGGCTAGCATTGTGCGATCTTTTCACTTTTGTCGGGTCAATGTGTACGTGGCATGTGCTATGATCCTTATGATTTTAATGAGGCATGTGCTTATGAACGTGAATTTGATTTTTTTTAAAAGTGTGTGTTCACATAACAATGTTTATTTTTTCATGCTTGTTTCAAAACATATTTTTTTAAGCCAAACTATTGCATCTTTTGTCTGAACCATAGCTGGGTATTTCTTGGGCCGGACATTTTTTGGGTTGGGCTTTAAAAAGCTCGACCCCAAAAAACCAAGCCTGAGCTTGAACAACTCGGCCCAAAACAATTAAAGAATGTCCTTTTTGTATTACATAAAATATTTTTAATCAGTTACATGGTATGTAAATATGGTATTATAAGCCTCCTACTAGAACCATATTTTAAAGGTATTTCGAGTCTTTCCAGGCTTTTGATTTGGGCCAAAACAGTAACCCTAGTTCGGCCTGACTGTCGAGATTCAGTTTCCGGGTCCTCGTGTCGGGCTGCCCATGTTTGCCAAGAACATGCAACGACAAAAAGTTTTGCACCAAGAGAACCTCGACACCAACCATCATGGCATGTCAGACCTCGACACCCCATTCACCTAGAATGAGGTTAATGAGGCAGTATTCTCCTTGCCTTTGGTCAAGTCGTCTGGCCTTGACAGATTCATGGGAGCTTCTTTAAATTATGTTAGGACACCATCAAGGCGGATGTTGTAGCTACAATCCCGCAATTTGCCTACCCCGGGATGGATTGCCCTAACCTCATTAACATGGCCAATGTCATCCTTCTCCCTGCGAAGGTGGACGCCTCCTAAGTTGGAGACTATCGCCTGATTAGCTTGATCGACAACATCTCTAAGATTTTCTCCAAGCTAATTGCCAACCTTCTGTCCCATCCTTCCCACATTAGCCTTCATGTGCTATAGTGTATTCATGCAAAAGAGATGCATCCACAACAACTTCGTGTGTGTGCAGAACCTGACAGAAGATCTTCATTGCGCAACCATGCCAAACATCTTACTCAAATTGATATCTTGAAGGCGTTCTATTGGGTCAACTGGACTTATCTTCACAAGGTGTTCCAAGTTCCAACATATACTTTACTTCATTATGCATTACATGCAATATAAGCATGGCTATCGGGATATACTTATCTGAATGAAATGCACGAACACCTAGGTCAAAATGCTCACACGTGGTGGAAACACTGTAACATTTGCCCCTTAGCTTTAAGTTCATTACGAGAGCTAAGGGTGATCATCATGCTTGGAGTATGGGCGCTTTGGCAGCACATAAACGACATGGTCTTCGATGGAGCTAGTCCGTCGCTCCAAATGGCTCTAGGAATATTGATCGAGAAGGGAGGAATTGGAGAGCAGCTGGGCTACTACAAGGTGATCTAGAATTCTTCTTCAGTGGTTTAGCTAGGTGGATGTTGCGGCGGGTGGTGGATTTGAATAGCTCTTGACCCTCCCCCTTTTTAAATATATGATATGCACACTCATGCATATTCGAGAAAAAGTTTAAATCCATTACTGTTGAGGTTTTTTGTTGCGATTCTGATGGAATCATGCCCAATGTAGTAACTAGATTGGTCAAGTTTAATCCCTATTCTACAGCGTGCGCATGCAACACACGCTTCTTTCTTGAGTTTGTCTTTGGGGTCTGATCCTCCTCGTGTTTGTTCGTCTGGACGTAGTCGACAGGGTTCCGACATTCCTGCTGTCTCCTTGGGGCGGTGATGTTAGGGTTTTCGTCATGTGGCGAGATTTAGTGTCAGTTGCTCCAGATCCATGCAAGGGTTCACGACGAAGACTGCGGCTCCAGGGCACTGGTTCTTAGGGGCACGTGCATGAAGATTTATCGATTGTGATTGACAAGGTCAAGCTGGCTTCGGTAGGGCAGCGGCGACAACGCGCGTCGATGGCTCATTTTGGTGACAGTGGTGATCGTTTGATTGATGGTCTCGAAATCTCGATGTATTTTTTTTATGTTTGACACGCTTTGTATTTACGGTGAAATCATCTAATAATATTTGATCCTTTGAAAAGAGAGACACTTGCAAGTATAAAGTTGAGACACTTATTTTGGACCGACGGAGTAGGATGTAATTTTTAGAGTTGATCTAGCATTTTAAGTCGCAGAGAGTAAAAGTAAACTAGTGATTGCCAGCTAAGCTAAACCCGCTCACCACGCACACCCCACGAGGCGAAAACTTCAGCGTTTTCCGCCTTTCCTCCCTCGCACGGTCGTTTCCCTCCCAGCTTCGACTCCTCCGCACCAAAACCAAAATCCAGCAGCAAGCCAAGCCAACCCAAGCCAGGCCAGGCCAGGCGCCGCGGATGGCGTCGTCGGCGTTCAAATCCTCCACCCGCCGCAACCTCCACGGCTCAGCCGACCGCCCCGTTCAGCCACCGCCCCACTGCCCCCGCCGCTCCCGCAGCGTCACCCCTGCGCCCCGCCGCGACCGCCTCCTCGGGGATTACGCCGGCACCACCCGCACCAACCCGCTCTTCGACCGCGGGGGGAGGCCCTCCTCTCCACCTCCGCCGCCGGAGGACTCGGGGGACAGAGGGAGGAAGGAGAGCAGGGGTCGCGGCTCAGGGAGGGCGCGGTCGGTGTCCGTCGCGCCGCCGCAGCGTCGGCGCGCTGCCACCTCGGCGCCGTCGTCGGCAGGCACTGATGGCGGTGGTGGAGGCAGGGCTTCGCGGGCGCGGTCGGTGGTCGGTGAGGCACGGCCGTGCCGTGGCTCCGTGGTTGGTGACTTTCTGCTTTGAGCTGGGAATTTTCATCTCCGATAAAGATTACAGCTTTACTTTCGTTTGGAAAATTCCGCACCTTTTCTGGCTGCTCTATAAATATGCAAAAAGATATAATTGGAAAAGAACAGATAAGGTTAAGTACTACTAGTACTGTAGTACTTTTTTTTGACAGACTTTTATTTCTCAAATTATAGCCATGTCGTTTACAAGAGTTGAGAAATAAAATCAGGGATAGAAATTTTCCAAAAATTAGATGATCTAGTGCTATAAGAGTGGCCAGCCAAGCAATCAGCTACCGAGTTTGCTTCCCGAAAACAATGAGAAAACGAGACTTTTGCATAGTCACAAATCAACTGATTGCATTCTACGATCGTTGCAACCTCCTCACCATGGTAATCATCCTGTTTTTGCATGGACTCCACCGCAAAGCTAGAGTCAGACTCAATATGAGCAATGTTGCATCCAATCCTCGTTGCCAAATAAAGACCATGCTTGATGGCCAAAATCTCCGCTGAATCAGCACTACTCAGTACTCACATGTGGTAACACCCATGTTGCAGCTGCTATAAACTGGCCACGGTCATCATGTGCAATAGCCCCTATAGCACCATCAAGAGATCGTTGGAAAAAGGTTGTGTCCACATTAACTTTAATAGAACCCCTGCTAGGCCTTTTCCACAACTAATTATTTTTTCGGTCAGAACCTTTAGGAGATGAAGCTCTAATATAGTTTGTAGCTAGCGCCTTGATAGCAAGTGCAGTTCTGCCCGGGGTTTGTATCATTTCTCCGTTCACATTTGGCGTCTTTGCCACCACACATACCAAGCTGCAACAATTACCAATTCCGATATAGGGAGTTCACCCGCTCCCGGTGGTAGCTTTGACAGCAGTACTTTCTACTTCTGTCTACCAGGCCCTCGGGTGGTGCTGGACTGCTAGTTCCCCGCAAAAAATAAAAATAAAAATGAATCGAGTGGCTCTTTGTCAGATTGCTGTATTATCTGTCGAGATGAGTCTAGGAATGTTTATGCCGTGTTAGCTTGGCGATTCATGTTACTAATGAAGGATTCTGTTCTTGTTAAATTTAACAGACAGATGTAGAAACCGTGGATTTATCAAGCAAAATGCAGTCTTGGAGGAGTCGTAATTCAGTTCCAAGTTCGTCATACGTATCTGTCAATGTGAGTTGCCCTTCTACTCTGGACCTTAGATTGAACTGTTTTTGTACATGACATCTTCAATAGTGCCTTGGTACCAAACTTCACTCACACATTGGCTGATCCACACTGGTTAGTATTAGTAACCATACCGTGTCACTGTACCTGAGTACCGGGGCGCTTATTGCTTAATGAAAGCGTTGCTGCGGAAGAAGTCGACTTAGTTGTAGGTGTTTAGTCCATTGTAATGGTTCGTTTAAAAAAAATATCTTGTAATGGTTCGGCCGTGGTTGCCTTTGTTTTGTACTCTGATTAATTAGTAGTAAGGATTGTTGTGTGCATCACAATGATGCAGAACCCGGGGGTTTAACCTCCTTTTCGGGAAAAAAGAGTACCAGTGCTAGGTGCCGAGCACCCGTCACCGGCGTCAGAGAATCAAAGAATTGCAGTCTTTTATACGGAAAGTTAGCACATTATCTGGCCTATCGGAGAGATTAGATAGAAATAGAATATGATCAAACTGGATCATGCATTTTGTGGATAAAGGCATTGCTGCCCTGTTTGTTTGAGCTTCAGGGGCCAGATTTAGCTTTGCCAGTAAAGCTGAATTTGGAATCTGAAACAAACAACTGTTTCGTTTGCCAGTGAAGCTGGATCTGGGACCAGATTCATCTTTGCCAGTGAAGCTGGATCTGGAATCTGAAACAAACAGCTATTTCGAATCAGCTTTGCCGGTGAAGCTGAATCTAGGTTCGGGCCATTTTCAGTGCAATTGCCTGAAGCACCTCAAAGTGTACTTCAGTGGCAGCTTTGCCAGTGAAGCGAATTCACATGTGATTCGAATCCAATCAAAGGTTAAACAAACAGGCTGCATAATCTGTTTTGCCAGTGAAGCGAATCCATAGGTGATTCAAATCCAATCAAAGCTGAACAAACGGGGCTTGCTTACTCTTTAAAGAGAACTAAGTCTCAGTAGGGGTTCGTAGTATGAAACTATGAAAGTAAGAAGAACATAACATGGAGTTCACATTCAGATATTTATTGACCAAATGCGTAATTTGAGACTGTTTGATATTCTTCTTCTAAGTTGTTCACTGTGCTATTGTTACTGTTTCATCAATAGGCCATCTCACAAAGGAGCCATTCAACTGTCCCAGTGGAACAAGTTCTGGAAATTCCTCCTGAGTTCGATCCGGATTCTGCTGAGTTTGTCTCGGATATAAGTGATTATGCAACAGAATTCAAACGGAGAGATGTTTTGGAAATTCCTCTTGAGTTTGATCCAGATGCTACTCAGCTGGTTTCAGTCGAAAGGCACAATGCGACCAAGCTGCAATGGGAGGGAATAGAAATCCCTCTTGAGTTTGATCCAGATTCTGTTGAGCTGGCTCCTGACATCACTGAGTACACATCAAAACTGAAACAGGTCTGGAAATATTATGCGTATTGTGCTAGGTCTTCAGTTCTATGCTGTCGATAAATATAAACATTTTGTTACTTGTCTGTAGTCACATGAGCGTGCTCGAAAGCTGCGGGCAGATTTGGCTGTTGAAGAGCAGCGCGAACAAGAACTGAGTAGAATGCTAAAGGGCATAGTAACTGTTCCAAGTTTGTCCGAAACGCATAAAAGGCGACCAAGGAGAAAGGTAATTCACTTGCTAGTCCTCCATTTTATATGACTACATCTACTAGTGCTGTCTAGTTCTTGGTTTGTGCTGATAATGTATAATTTTGGGCTGTTTATTTTACCCCTTTTAAGTTTTAACTGACCTTTATCTCTGTATTGTGGTTCCAGAGTAGTATAGAGCGATTGAGAGTGTCAAGGCATTTGGCTGAAGAGGCAATCAGTTACTTCGAGGAGTGTGTTTCAATTTCAACATTAGATAGCACTGATTTCTCCTCACTCGAGGAACCTCATCAGAATTCAGGTGGAACTGTCCCACGAAAGAGCAACAGTAGATTTCTCCTCAAAGGGGGATCAAGCTCTTTAGAATCCCACTTTCCAACTGATCGACAGAATTATAATGAGGTCAGTGAATCAATATACCACACTTGGAGTCTTGATTTTTCAAGTTTGGCCATCAAGTTTCTTTTCTTACAACGACCAGTGGTAGTACACTTTATTAAGACTGTCAAGTACAGCCTGGTTATTGTTATAGAATTTATTCCTGTGTTACATGGTCTACAAATGGCAATATGCTAAGAGCTCTGATCATCTGCTTCTGGGGTGTTGGTGCAGAATATCTATTAACCATTCCTGAAAATGCTGAGAAATAGAGAGAGAAAAAGTAAATTCTGAAGATGCGTTTGAAATAAAACTGTAGAAGCGGACTATGTGAATCTGCTCATTTTTATAGCTTAGAGGCTCCATGAGAACCAAGTGTACCTCAACTGTGGTGATCTTGAAAACTCAACTACAGTATGCTTTATTTTCATATATTAGAATCTGATAGGTTCATCATTCTCTGTGTTTGTCATCCATTTGCAGCGGTGTTCTTATTCATAGGATTGTCTACATTTCAACTTTGAATCTTTATGGATTCATATGATAATACCAATGTTAAACTTTCTCACAAGGCATTTTAGCAGACCGAGATTTATGCAGATGGTTTGAATAATCTCAACCACACATTAACAAATCCTTTTTTTCTCCTCCCAGGAACCTGACAACCAAACCCAGTGCTCAATGAGCATCACTGGATCTGATGTGTCTGACAGTGTTATCTTTAGTCATGCCAAGTCCCCTGGTTTGGGAACTAGAAACAATTCTAGTGATGATTTTGACACACCACGAAGCAAAAGTTCTTGTTTCTCTTTCACACATGAGCCAGTGAAAGCTGTCGACAATTGTGATATTCGTCAATATCTAAGGAGTTTCAGCAGAGTAATCAGCAAAGAGACGTCAAATTATTGTGCCGATGACTATGCTGTCCAGAAAGTGAGCGAGAACAGACTAACAGACATGGTGGCCTTTAAGAACCGGATAGAATATGGGGGCCTTGTTCTTTGTAATATCAGAACATTCTGAGAGCAAATAGTGTCTGATGGTAAAAGAAGTAATGTAATTATCATGATGTAATTATATCCAATCAATATGGCAACTTTTTTGTTTGAAAAAAAGATGCTTTTGTTGATTGCGCCTCCGCAGCGACACAGAGCTGTATTTTTCTAATTCTAGTTTTATCTCATGTGATTATAATCTATTTTGGGTCTGACTATATAGCATCTAGATGTGAGATATTATCTCATATCTAAGTTGTGACATCAGCAAAAGTCAGCGGTTGTTCAGCCCGCGTTGTCTTATTTTTGTTTATCCCAACTGGAGCGCGACATCAGCCCACCGCGTCGTTCTTCTCTTATTTGCTGCTTTCCCGACTGGAGCGTGAAAAAAAAAATGTAAGCGATGCAGTGCGTTGAATAGAAATTGAACTCAGGACCGATAAATGCTATTGCCGTTTGGGAAACAGGAAACGTTCAAGAACATCGCGGGTCCAGATTACAAGGCACACTTGAAGATTTTTGCAACCTTTTTTACACATTGTGATATTTTTCTTAAATGTTGAATATTTTTGAAAACACAAACAATTTTAAAATTTCAAAAAAGTTTATTTCAAATGTGAATAAAACGTTATAATTCTGTTTTTTTCTGAAAAATAAGAACAAAATTTGGTATTCCGATCAACTTCTTCTCAAACAAATTTTGAAAACATAGACAACTTTTGAAAATCCCCGAACAGTTTTTAAAGTGTGGGCACTTTTGATAATTCCAACATTTTTTAAAACATGAACAAATTTATTCTATTATTATTTTAATAATAAATTTTCAATAAAAAATTGGTTTGCTCCCTTTAAAAATGTTCATCCATTTCAAAAAAATGTTTCTGATGTTTACAAAAATGTATTACATAATGGAAAAAATCATAACATTCAAAGAAAATGTTTTTGACAATTTTTAAAAAGAAACTTCACACATTTAAAAAAATCATGACATTTTCTAGAAAGAAAATTTATGCAATGTAGAACAACTGTTCGCATATATTTTTCTAAAGGAAAGTTTCATTCCATTTAGAAAAATGATCAATAGGTTTGAAAAATGTTTACCATGTATTCTAAAAAAAAGCTCGGGCCTATATTTGAAACTATTCGTCATGTATTTTTTTAAATGTTTAATGTGTGTAAAAAAATGTTCCTCATGCATACAGAAAAATATACAGTGTATATTACAACAATGGACGTGTATTTGCAAAAAAAGAGTATATATAGGGTTACTGGGTTGGGAATGAGTTGCGTGCCAAGAGTGGGCATGCAACTATGACAGACATGAGTTGCGTGTTTGGCTTGGACATGCAACTGGGTCGGGTGGGTTTACATCTTGGGGTTAGACATGGAACTTGATAGGGGTCGAGGCAAGCTGCGTGTTGAAAAACAAGCACACGACTAGTTGCGAGACAAAGGGTGGGCTTGCAATTGGAAGAACTACGAGCTGAGTTGCGAGTTAAGAGGATGGACTTACAATTTAGACAACTACAAACTATGAGACTAGTCGCGAGTGAAGGGTCAACTTGCAACTGGGATAAAACAAATTACGGTCCAGTTGCGAGTCAAGGAAGGCTTGCAACTAGGATGAAAGATAAAAACACGGGCCAGTTGCGTGTCAATGGTGACTGGGATAAAAAGCAAACTATGAGCCTAGTTGCAAGTTGAGGGTGGACTTGTAACTGAGAGTCTAAGATAACTATATAAAACTATGATACGAGTTGCGAGTTGAGAGTGATGAAAAAAAATACATCCCAGTTGCGAGTCGAGGGTGGACTTGCAACTGGGACAACAACAAACTATGAGCCCAGTGGTGAGTCGATGGTGGACTTGCAACTGGGACAACAACAAACTATGGTCCCAGTTGCAATTCGAGGATGGACTTGCAATTAACACAGCTACAAAACAATTAGCCGAGTTGCGAGTCAAGTGTCGACTTTCAAATACGATGAAACAAACTATGGTCCCAGCTGCGAGTCAATGGTGGACTTGCAACTGGGATGAGAGAAAAACTCATGCCTAGTCGCGAGTCGAAGGTGGATTTGCAATTAGGAGAACTATGATCCCAGTTGCGAGTTGAAGGTGGACTTGCAACTGGGACAACTACGAAACTACAAGCCCAGTTGCGAGTCAAGGTCAACTTGCAACTGAGATGAAACAAACTACAGTCCTAGTTGATCCCAGTTGCGAGTCAACGGTGAACTTGCAACAGGATGAAAGACAAAGCACATGCCCAATTGCAAGCCAAGGCGGGCTTGCAACTGGGATGAAAGACAAAACACAAGCCCAGTTGCGAGTCAAACGTGGATTTACAACTACGATGAAAACACAAAACACATATCCGCTTGCGAGTCGAGGATGGACTTGCAAGTGGGACAACCACGAGCCCATTTACGAGTCGAGGGTGAACTCTACAAAATCTCCACCATGCCACAAAGCAAGCATAGTGAGAATGAACAAAACAGAAATGGCCAGATGAACGTCGCGACACGGGACACGCATGACAAAACAACTCGCAATTAAGATTTGCGTGACATTTAAAGGAAAAAAAGACGAAGGTGAAAATAGTTCTTGAATTTGAAAAAAAAATAAAGAAGAAGAAAATCAAAATAGAAAAAAAAGATCAAACCCAATTGCAAACCCCTTTAACCTCAAGTCACTCACTAATGAAAAAAACGGAAGAGGTTAACATTATCCTTCATTTGCCGCTTCCATTTCTTCCATGTAGCCCACAGAAGAAACAACCCATCCAGCACGCAACAAGATAAGAGCAACTCTAACGAGCCGATCTAAACGGACGTGCGCTTTGTCCGTTTGGGTCGACCGTGCGAATGTCAGTGTCCGATTTTTCATTTTGGTCGGCGCATACACCCAACACTGGCCTGGCCCATATTTTTTGAACGCCGACTTAAAAAGACAATCGAAGTTTCAATTTTAACATAAATAAAGCATTAAAACCAGTCATCTGCCGGCCAAAGTCTACAATTACATTAAAATTTAATTAAACATAAAATGAAAAAGTTCGCGGGACTACACACGGTGTCCTAGACGTCCTCGTCATCCGAAGGAACGCAGGTGAGGTCGACCAGCTGCGGCGCCGGGCCAGCCCATGGGAATGCCACCTCCCAGGCCCGAGCCACGTCGCACTGCTGTGCCGGCTGCACCGCCTGCTAGGCTGCTCCGGCGCGTGCACGACGCTCCTCCTCCTCCTTCTGGCGGCGCCCCTCCTCCTCCTAGCGCTCCCTGTGCATGAGCCGCTCGCCGTCGGCGTGCTCCTCCGCCAGCTCGCGCTGCCTCCAATGCTCGAGGTACACCGCCCCCTGCGCCGGTGTCGCGCTGAGCTAGATTTGGGGGAGGGGGGCACTCGCGCGGCGATGACGGCGGGACCACACAATCACCGGCCGCAGAGAGGGCGAGGGCCTCCGCCAGCCTCGCCTGGTAGTCCGCCTCCGCCTTGCGCCGCTCCTCCTTGACAGAGGTTTGCACGGACGCCGCCAACGCAGCCTGGTACGCAGCCTCCTCCTCCTCCGGCTTGGTGATGGGGGGCGGGGAAGGGTTGATGTGGTGCTCCTGGATGTCGAGGCGGCGTTGCTCCTCGTGCTCGAGGGCAAACCACATTTCCCAGCTGTGAGAGTTTGAAGCGTACGCCGGCATCCGACGTTGCTCCGGCGTGAGGAGGTCCCGCCGCTTGCGCACCTCCTCGGCACAGCCAACACCGGGATCCGCTGCGGATCCAAATGCTAGTCAAGCGATAGCGTGACATCCAGGTACGCCAACGGCTGCCTGTACATCCAGTGCCATTGTGCTTGGTGCACCGGAATGTGCAGGCGCCGGTAGTGGTGGAGGAGGACGCGCGCGCGTGGAGGATGCACCGGGGGTGAACTTCCTCTTTGAAAGGATCGATATAGTTGACTAGGGGGGGTGAATAGGCAACTAACAATTTTTAGCTTTTCTTTACCAATTTAAACTTTGCATCAAAGTAGGTTGTCTAGATATGCAACTAGGTGAGCAACCTATATGATGCAACAACAATAAGCACACAAGCAAGCAAGGGATATAACACAAATAAGCTTGCACAAGTAAAGGCACGAGATAACCAAGAGTGGAGCCGGTGAAGACGAGGATGTGTTACCGAAGTTCCTTCCCTTTGAGGGGAAGTACGTCTCCGTTGGAGCGGTGTGGAGGCACAATGCTCCCCAAGAAGCCACTAGGGCCACCGTATTCTCCTCACGCACTCACACAATGCGAGATGCCGTGATTCCACTATTGGTGCCCTTGGAGGCGGTGACCGAACCTTTACAAACAAGGTTGGGGCAATCTCCACAACTTAATTGGAGGCTCCCAACGACACCACGAAGCTTCACCACAATGGACTATGGCTCCATGGTGACCTCAACCGTCTAGGGTGCTCAAACACCCAAGAGTAACAAGATCCGCAAGGGATTAGTGGGGGGAATCAAATTTCTCTTGGTGGAAGTGTAGATCGGGGCCTTCTCGACCACTCCCAAGCAAATCAACAAGTTTGATTGGCTAGGGAGGGAGATCGGGCGAAAATGGAGCTTGGAGCAACAATGGAGCTTAGGGTTGAAAGAGGTGATCAACTAGAGGAAGAAGACACCCCTTATATAGTGGAGAACCAAATCCAACCGTTATCCACTTAACCAGCCCGCGACTTGCGGTACTACCGCCCCTGACAAGCGGTACTACCGCGAGGCATCACGGTACTACCGCGACCGACTGCGGTACTACCGCTGCTACGACAGGAACTAGGGCAGGCCTGAAGCCCAGAGGCTGAGGGCGGTACTGCCGCAGGCGCGGTACTACCGCTCCCCCTTGCGGTACTACCGCAAGGTAGGATTGGCCTAGCCTGGGAAGGGCGCGGATGAATAAAAATACATCCGTGCCAACTTCCGCTGGAAAACAATCGATGCAAAAATCCGACACGGTACTACCGCACATGGGATGCGGTACTACCGCACAGGGAGCGGAACTAATACGCCCCTACTTCCACTCGTGTAGCTGTGCGAGACCAGGACTCACGGTACTACCGCGCACATGGGGCGGTACTACCGCGTAGGGCGCGGACGTAAAAAATTATGTCCGCCCCTACAGCCGCACGAGCAGCTGAGTCTGGTCTGAGGCCACGGTAGTACAACTTCGTAGGAGCGGTACTACCGCGGGCACCTATGGTACTACCGCAAGGGCTTGCGGTACTACCGCAGTGGCCTGCGGTACTACCGCTCCGTAGAGCAGTACTACCGCAAGCCCCAGAACAGCCACACTTAGGAATCCTACTCTTTGCATAGAAAAGAGGAAAACGGAGGATGCTCCAAAACACAAGGGGAAAGGTGGTGCAGAGGAAGAAAACGTCCACGTGATGATTCCACCCGAACCTTTACGAAGCGGACCCCCTCTTAATAGTACGGCTTTCCTACGACTCAAGTCCACAGAAAAGAAATGTAGAAAACCGCGGTCTTCATTAGTCTTCGAGGGGCACCAAACCATCTTGTGCCTAGCGATGAAACGTCTGAGAAACTCAATGCACATGATTAGTCCGCAAAAACATTGTCATCAATCACCAAAACACCTTAGGGATAAATATGCCCTTACAATCTCCCCCTTTTTGGTGGATTGATGACAATACAGGATTTGCACAACGGGAAATAATATAGAGCATACGCAAACCCCTCCTCTCTAAAATATAGACGGGCTCCCCCTAGCTAGATGTGTGCAATCTAGATAGGTGCTTTGGACTGCACGGCACACATACTAGGATCAACACTCCCCCTATATTTTATAGACAATGCATATGTTGCAATAGTAAGGCTAACACTAAGCAACATAGCAAACAAGAGCATAACATAAGTAGCACAATATATCATAAGCTCACAAAGATAAGATAGAGTGCATATGTCTTACACCATATGAAGGAAAAGTCTCACAAGCGCAACCCAAACCAAAGCAAACGAGGTTCAACAACACAAACGCAAACGAAACGACACGATAAAATGACTCGCAAATCCTACACACGATAAAACGACTCGCAAATCCTACACTCTCTCCCCCTTTGGCATCGAGACGCCAAAAAGGCAGAGAGGTCACCTACACACACGGGGTGGCTCAAGCAGAGTAATCACTCCAACGCTCCTCGTCAGACTCGGCAGCGGGGACGGTCTCCTCGATGTCCTCCTCAGAACCAGTCCACCTGTAGCCTTGCTTAGCCATCCACTCAGCCTCTGGAGTGATAACCTCCTTAGAACCGCCAGAGACTTCCTCTCCAAAGACCCTCATAATCTTCTTGTCGCGGCGGCGATTCTCCTTGGAGGCAACGTGAGTCTTGTACTGCCCCTTTGCCTGCATGCAGAACAGAGTCTTCATCTTGTCCTTCAGCTTCTTGGCCCACGATGGCTCAGAGGAGCGATGGGCATACCCAGCAGAACGGTCCTCATCAGCAGCCTCCGCCTCCGCCTCCTCCCCATCAACAGCCCTCTTAGCAGCCGTCGCCTCAGCACGAGTAGTAGTGTTGGCCCACTTGGGCTTGACACGGAGGCTGATGGACTCATGCCGAATCCAGTCTGGAGCAAGGAACTCATCACCAGGGAACAACTTCTCCCAAGACTTGGAGATCAACAGAAACAAGTACGGTCCATAGATGGGTACCTTGCGGTTGAACACTACGAACCGAAGCTCACACCACATGATATGTGAGACATCAAGTGGTTGAGACTAAGACACACGCGCCTCCTCGCACAGGAGCATCATATCCACCAGATAGGCATGCACCTTGTCCTTGTCACCAATGCGAGGAAAGAGAGAGTTGCGGAAGATGCGATACATGATGTCCAGAAACGGGTTCAGCACCCACGTCGAATTGCCACTGGGAAGCACCTTCTCAACATAATACTTCTGGAGCCTGTTCTTGCTGGCGGACTCAGGGTTGGCATGAGGGCGAACACCAACGGGCGTGTTGAGCCCCTCATCAGGAACGTGGAGCAGATCCATGAAATCCTTCCAGGTAGCAGTCAACTGACGACCATTGGTCATCCAGGTCATCCTTCGCTCCTCCCCAGGGTGAAAGTGAACTGAGGCAAAGAACTGGCAAATAAGCTCAGGGTCATAGTCCAGGTGGAAGGAGATCACATGTTCAATACCAAACTGCTCCACCAAGTCCAGAGCCTCTCCAAAGTAAGCACGGTGCTTGTCCTGCCTCATGTGATTCATGTGAATCCACTTGACATCCACATAGGTGTTTTGCTTGGCCTTGATCACATCCAGATAGATGAGAGTCTGCTGCTTGGTCCAAAACATGTCATTTCCTCTGAAGATAGCACGGGCATTCACGTATGGGTTGATCTGCCTTCGAGGGATAAACTCGGAAAGTGGTATCTCATCCATGCCCTTTGCGGGTTCCTTGTACTTGCTAGCAGAGGACTTGACATTGCGCTTGGGGGCACTGGAGCCCTCTGGAGCTTCATCTTGATTGCACAGACGCTTGGAGCTAGTGTCACGACTGGGATTGGAACGGCGAGCAGGAGCACCGGAGCCACCACCTAAGACACAAAGCACAAAACACACACGACAAGCGAGAAGAATCAATGCAAAGACCTCAGCAAAACAAGGGAAACATGTAGGAAGCATACGTGGTAATTGCCAAGAAGAAGATTGGACAACAATGGTAGTACTGCGAGAGCGCGCGGTACTAAAATTTTAGTACTGCTCCTAATCGCGGTAGTACCGCGTGAAGACACGGTAGTACCGGGGCTCGGAGCGGTAGTAGGACCTTAGTACCACAGCACATGCGGTAGTACCGCATGGCGTCAGATCCGAACTTTGAATCTGAGAACAACCGCAAAAACGCGGCGGTACTACGGTTGATCAAATCTACCACGGGAAAACATATCAAGTATAATTTCTACGCAACACTACTCTCCTACATCCTACTCTTGCATAGATTTGGCCTAAAATCTCAAGAACACATGCATCTCCCCAAAAACCTAGAGGCAAAAGAACAAACAAGAGAGAGCGGGATTTGGGGAGAAACCTTGTTCCATGGCAAGAGGAGGTGGTGGGGAACGATCCCACCTGTCGAAATCCGAGGAGAGTGGCCGGAGACGGAGATCCGGCGAGGATCTCCGGCGCCATTCTTGAGCAGGAGAGAGAGAGAGGCGGCAGGGAGAGAGACAGACTAATGGGTATGGGGGAGTTGGAACTCCCCCTGCCCGGGTCTTAACCCCACGCGCACTCGTCATCGCGGTAGTACCGCGCCTCATCGCGGTAGTACCGCTCGGGCGGAAGTGCCGCACCGAAGCGGTAGTACCGCTCCCCCAGGCGTCAGTAAAAAAATTACTGCCGCGCTGGGTGCGGTAGTACCGTGCGCTCCACAAGCGGTAGTACCGTGGCAGGCCGCGGTAGTACCGTGAGCTCAAGAAGATGCACGTTTCAAACACAAGAGAAATGGTCTTCGCAAGAAACTTCAAGCAAACGAGACACAACCTTTCCAAGGAAATGGCGGTGGCCGCAGCCACCTATGTTTGAGTCAATTGGTATGGCACCGCGAAGAATTATCCTTGGGCCCATGACCAAAACTCGTCTTTGAAGCACAAGTACCATAAAAAATGGCTAATGTGGAAGAGTTGATCAATTTATGCATAATGGGGGGAGGGAGAGTTCATTGAGAGAACAACACTCCCCCTATGTCCATGCCTACATCTACACAAGACAACAAGGTGACTATGGTGGGGTGAGCAAGGGTTCAAGCAACATTGCTCGAATCAATGATATTTAGCTCATGCCTTAACTCACGAAATCTTGCTTCATCCAATGGCTTCGTGAAAATATCTGCAAGGTTATCATGAGTGTTGACGTAGTTGAGCTCGATCTCCCCTCGCCTAATGTGACCCCGGATGAAGTGATATCGAATCTCAATATGCTTCGTCTTGAAGTGTTGCACCGGGTTGAGAGAAATCTTGATGGCACTTTCATTGTCACACCAAAGAGGCACTTTGTCACAAGTGACACCGTAATCCTTTAAAGTTTGCCTCATCCAAAGAAGTTGTGCACAACAACTACCGGCGGCCACATACTCTGCTTCGGTGGACGAGAGAGACACACAACTTTGCTTCTTGGAAGACCAACTCACCAAAGAGCAACCAAGAAATTGGAAACCTCCGGAAGTGGACTTCCTATCCACTTTGTCTCCCGCCCAATCGGAATCCGAATACCCTACAAGCTTGAAATTTGCTCCTCTTGGGTACCATAAGCCAAAGTTTGGGGTATGAGCCAAATATCGAAAGATTCGCTTGACCGCCACAAAGTGGCTTTCCTTAGGTGCGGCTTGAAATCATGCACAAATTCCCACACTCAACATGATATCCGGTCTAGATGCACAAAGGTAAAGCAAGGATCCAATCATGGAGCGATATACCTTTTGATCCACCGCTTTACTGTTGGGATCAATGTCAAGTTGGCACTTGGTGGGAATTGGAGTGGAAGCCGGCTTGACATCACTTAGCTTAAATATCTTGAGCATGTCTTGAGTGTATTTGGCTTGGTTGATGAAGGTTCCTTCTCTTCTTTGCTTCACTTCGAACCCGAGAAAGAACTTCAACTCTCCCATGGATGACATCTTGAACTTTGAGGTCATGAGAGCGGCAAATTCCTCATTGAAAGCTTTTTTAGGGGAACCAAAGATAATATCATCAACATATAGTTGGCACACAAACAACTCCCCTTTGACCTTCTTAGTAAAAGGAGTGGGGTCGATTAGCCCAACTTCAAAACCACGGTCTTGTAACAACTCGGTAAGGTGGTCATACCACGCACGTGGGGCTTGTTTAAGGCCGTAGAGTGCCTTATCGAGTTGATACACATGATCGGGAAAGTAGGGATCCTCGAACCCGGGGGGTTGCTTAACATATACCAACTCATTAATAGGATCATTAAGGAAAGCACTTTTCACATCCATTTGTTGCAACTTAAAGTTGTGATGAGAAGCATAAGCAATCAACAAACGAAAGGATTCAAGGCGAGCAACGGGAGCAAAGGTTTCACCGTAGTCGATACCCTCGACTTGGGAGTAGCCTTGTGCCACCAACCTTGCCTTGTTGCGAACAATGGTCCCATGAGCATCTTGCTTGTTCTTGAATATCCACTTGGTTCCAATGACACTGTGGTTTTCCATTGGCCTTGGCACCAATCTCCACTCCTTGTTATACTCGAAGTTGTTGAGCTCTTCATGCATGGCATTGAGCCAATCCGGATCTTCGAGCGCCTCATAGACCTTTTGGGGTTCAACACAAGAGACAAACGCGTGATGTTCACAATAGTTTGCCAATTGTCTATGAGTGCTTACCCCCTTTTGAATGCTTCCAAGCACATTCTTCATAAGATGACCCTTGGTAGAGAGCTTGGAAGCAATCTTGGCGGCACGACGCTCCAATTCCTCCTCGGAGGTGAGTTGAGGAGCGGTCACTTGATCATCTTGAGCGCCGTCTTGAGCTTGTTCTTGATCTTGAGCTTGCTCTTGATCTTGAACTTGCTCGGAGGAGAGAACTTGACCTTGGGCATCACATGGTGACTCAACACCGTTTTGAGGTTGATCTTGCCCTTGGTCATGTTCATGAGGTTGAGGGCCTCCACTTTGTTCTTCGGAAGCGTGTGGGCCTTGGGTTGGTGATGGCTCCACTTGAGTGGAGCATTGTCCTTCTCCTTTGACCACAAGGGGTTCCTCAATGGGTAGGATAAACCCAACTCCCATTCTTCTTATGGCTTGAGGAGGAATTTCATCACCTACATCACAAGTGCTACTTTGCTCCACTTGGGAGCCGTTATTCTCATCAAACTCCACGTTACTTGTCTCCTCAATAAGTCCCGTTGACTTATTGAGGACACGGTAAGCATGAGAGTTGGTAGCATAACCAACAAATATGCCCTCATAAGCTCTAGCCTCAAATTTAGACAAACGAACACCTTTCTTGAGAATGAAACACTTACACCCGAACACCCGAAAGTACTTGAGGTTGGACTTGTTACCAGTGAGTATCTCATAAGGAGTCTTGTTCAATCCCTTGCGGAGGTAGAGCCGATTGGATGCATGACACGCGGTGTTGATGGCTTCGGCCCAAAAGTTGTATGGAGACTTGAACTCCGCCATCATGGTCCTTGCCGCATCCATCAATGTCCGGTTCTTCCTCTCCGCTACACCATTTTGTTGAGGGGTGTATGGTGCGGAATATTGATGCTTGATCCCCTCATCACTAAGAAACTCATCCAAGGTGTAGTTCTTGAACTCGGTGCCGTTGTCACTTCTTATAGTCAAGATCTTTGCATTGTGTTGACGTTGGGCTTCATTCGCAAAGTCAATGACGGTTTGTTGGGTCTCGCTCTTCCTATTGAAGAAATATACCCATGTGTATCTTGAATAGTCATCCACAATCACCAAGCAATACTTTCTACACCCAAGACTATCAAAGGATGGAGGCCCAAAGAGATCCAAATGAAGGAGCTCAAAAGGCCTCTTCGAGTAGATGATAGTCGTGGGAGGGTGGGCCATCTCATGTAGCTTTCCTTCGATACAAGCACTGCAAGCACGGTCTTTGGCAAAACTAACATTTGTTAGTCCACGGACATGGTCCCCCTTGAGAAGACTTTGCAAAGATCTCATATTGACATGGGCTAAACGGCGATGCCAAAGCCATCCCACATCAACTTTAGCCATTAGGCATGTCGCGATCTTAGTGGGTCGCTCCGAAAAGTTAATCACATATAGACCGTTCTCGACATGCCCAAGAAAGGCTACTTTAAGAGTCTTGCTCCACAAGAGGGCCACGGTATCAATATCAAAGAAAGTGGCAAAACCCATGATTGCAAGTTGACGAACGGAAAGTAAATTGTATGCAAGGGACTCAACAAGCATTACCTTCTCGATCGTGAGATCATGAGAAATGACAACCTTGCCGAGTCCCAATACCTTAGAAGACGAGGCATCACCCCACTCGACATTGGTGGGCATAGATGGAATCTTGTGCACATCCACCAAGAAGTCCTTGCTCCCGGTCATATGATTTGTAGCTCCACTATCGAGCAACCATGATCCCCCACCGGAAGCAAACACCTACAAGAGATCAATGCTTGGTTTTAGGTACCCATTTTGTAATGGGTCCTTTGATGTTAGTAACAAGGGTCTTCGGAACCCAAATAGACCATTCAATGTACTCATAAGGAGAACCAACAAATTTGGCATAAACATGTCCATCACTAGCACGACATAACACATAAGAAGGGTTAAAGTCACCGGCTTTGTTGAGAAGGGAAGTGTTGCCCATCTTGGCATCACCACCCTTCATGGTGTTCTTCTTCTTCTCCTTAGTAGCACCCTCTCCCTCCTTCAGAAAGGTTTGCTTGAGAGGGGGAGGTCGTTTAGCCTTGTCATTCTTCTTCTTGATCTTGGACTTGGGTGCGTACCCAATCCCTTCCTTGTCCACAACTTCCTTTTGATTGCTCAAAAGGTCGTTGAGGTTCTTCTTGCCTTGTATGCAAGACACAAGACCCTTCTCAAGCTGCTCCTTTAACTTAGAATTCTCCTCAACAAGATGCACATGCTCACAACATGGGTTAGTAGCATTTGCATTATCAATTAACACCATATGAGGAAATGTGGCTTTCTGCTTGGTTAGCTTTACTTGAAGTTGATCATGAGACTCCTTGAGGCTAGCATGAGCACCCTTCAAGACTTTGTGAGCCTTGTCGAGAATGTCAAACTCCTCTTTGAGTCTAGCAAGATCAACCCCAAGCTTGGCCTTCTCGGAGTTTAGCACACGAGAAACAACAATAGCATGATCAAGATCTTTCTTTAACTTAGCATGATCATCGTTGTGTGACTCCTCAAGAGCCAAACGAAGACCACGCTCTTCCTCAAGAGCATTGGAAAGATCCGAAATCTCATCGGCATAGTCACTACTATGCCCCTCCATCTTAGAGATGGTATCTTCGTGAGCCTCGATCATGTCATTGGCTTCACCAAGTTGTTCCAAGAGAGCAACGAAGTGCTTCTTGGATTTACCCTTGAGTTTACCCATAAAGGTCTCAAACTCATTCTCCTCCACATTTGTTCCCTCATGTTCATCAATGCCATCCGTCAAAGAAGAATGATTAATGATGGTAGTTTTGATGTTGGGGGTTACCTTGTTGGTGGCTTTAGCCATGAGGCACTTAGCGGTGATGCTCTCATTGGGTGAGTCGAAGAGAGACACCCGTGGAGTCGTCGCAATGGCAACGGAGGCCATGGCAACCGACTCACCATCTTCATCATCATCATCATCCTCATTGTAATCTTCTTGTACCACCAATGCCTTGGGAGGAGTCTTCTTGGTGAAGTTGCTCTTGTTGGGGAAAGACTTGGCCTTGTCCTTTCGGATGAGCTTGCCACCATTGTCTTCCCTCTTCTCATAAGAGCACTCCGCAACAAAGTGGCTCACATTGCCACAATTAAAGCAAGTCCTCACTCGTTGCTTGCCCTTTGTGCCACTTGAATTGTTCTTGTTGAAGTTGGGCCTTGAGTTCTTCTTGCTCCAAAATTGCCTTGAAGCAAGAGCCATGTGTTCATGATAGCCATACTTCGTATCTTCGAGATTGCTCTCCTCTTCTTCCTCTTCATCCTCTTCCTCCCTACTAACCTTGGCCTTTAGTGCAAGGTTGGGCTTCTTTACTCTTTGAGAGCGTAGTACCGCATTGTTGGCGGTCTTGTCCAAGATGCTCATAGCAACGAACTCATCCAACACTTCACTTGAGGACAAGGTGTGGAAGTCCGACCTTTGACGAATGACGGAGGACATGGCTTTGTGGTAGGGCATCATTGCCTTGAGGAATTTGCGCTTGATCCAATTGTCATCCGTGCCTTTACTTCCATGATCTCGGAGTGAGACCGTGAGTTTGGTTACCCTCCGATAAAGCTCACGAGGTTCTTCATCTTCTTTCATTGCAAATTCATCGGCTTCATCTTGCACCACTTCATAGTTGGAGCGTTGAATGCTTGCGCTTCCCCGGTAGAGGGAAACAACTTGGTGCCAAGCATCTTTGGCCATGGAGTAGGGCCGGAGATGAGGAAGATCTTCGGGTGGGATTGCTTCTTGGATGATGAAGAAAGCATTCTCATTGAATTGATTGTCCACGGCTTCTCTAGGAGTGAAGTTGCTTCGATCATGCGGATAGAAACCTTCTTCAATGATTCTCCAAAGGTTAGTGTTCACATGATTTAAATGACGCTTAAAGCGATAGACCCAAGAATCAAATTCCACATTCTTCTCAATCTTAGGGGCCGGGCCGGCATGATTTAAATGAGTGGAAGGAAGCGGTCCACCATAGACAAGTGGAGGTTCCACATGGGCAAAGATGCCGGTGCCATTTTTACCACTAGAAGAAGGAGCTTTCTCGCTAGTAGCTTCCCCCTTGTCGGAGGTAGCATCCGTCACCTTGTTAGCGGGATCACCCACTTTCAACGGTGCGGTGGAGAGTTTAAGCCCTTCTAAGAATTTATTAAACATGCTTTCAACCTCGGTCGTCATGGAGGTCTTCAATATGTCCAAGGCCACATTGAATTCCTCATGAGAGACCGCGGTTCCCCCATCGGCCGTAGACGAGAATGGATTCACACCGGAGTGCTCCTCCACACCGTCTACGGTGTCAACCATACTCTTCGGACGACAAAGTCCTTAATAAAGAGACAAGGCTCTAATACCAATTGAAAGGATCGATATAGTTGACTAGAGGGGGGTGAATAGGCAACTAACAATTTTTAGCTTTTCTTTACCAATTTAAACTTTGCATCAAAGTAGGTTGTCTAGATATGCAACTAGGTGAGCAACCTATATGATGCAACAACAACAAGCACACAAGCAAGCAAGGGATATAACACAAATAAGCTTGCATAAGTAAAGGCACGAGATAACCAAGAGTGGAGCCGGTGAAGACGAGGATGTGTTACCAAAGTTCCTTCCCTTTGAGGGGAAGTACGTCTCCGTTGGAGCGGTGTGGAGGCACAATGCTCCCCAAGAAGCCACTAGGGCCACCGTATTCTCCTCATGCCCTCACACAATGCGAGATGTCGTGATTCCACTATTGGTGCCCTTGGAGGCGGCGGCCGAACCATTACAAACAAGGTCGGGGCAATCTCCACAACTTAATTGGAGGCTCCCAACGTGTCGGGACCCCGATTCCAAGTCACATCGATCTAGCCTGTAACACCTCATATCACTTTGCGGCCTCACGCATGGTATTCCCACGGGTGTTGCCTTACCATGGTCGGGACCGTTTGCGCCTTTTGGCTCACGTATATGATAGTGTCGCTAGCATCCATATGACAGAGAACCTGGGACGACATGACTAGTCGTGAACCCAAAGTGGCGCTAACTTACGGGGACAGGCATACATGAAATAACATCGAGCATGTCGGTCAACAGTGTGTGAATCCGGGCTGTAGCAACTGGGCTAAAAGGACTCCGGGAACCTGGGCTGTAGCAGGCTAGGCAGGACTCCGGATGTCACCGCGTGACATTTCCCCGAAGGGACAGACACATGAACGATGTGAATCACATGCCGGCCAGTCTAAGTGTTCCGGAGCAGTAGTGCTGGGCTAGCAGGACTCCGGTGAACCGGGCTGTAGCGGACTACCATGGCTCAATGGAAGCACCAGACTACATTTCCCCATAAGAGAGGCTACCAAGGATTGACAACTAGGTTGTCGGATCCCACACATAGCAATACACATCACACGTGCAAGTATGTGCTATACAACATGGCATCACAACATAACTCGACAACTCATATAGGTAAAGGCCCAGAAGAGCCACATAGCATTTAATACAAACAGGGGTCTCATGACCCATCATTCAGAGCATACAAGCAACGGAAGCATTACATGTCTGAGTACACACAACTACAAAAGAAAAAGGCTGATAAGCCTGACTATCTACAAGACCCTCCCAAGGGTACAAGATCGTAGCTAAGGTAACAAGCTAGTCCTCGAAGTCCATGCAGAACTACTACTGGGACAGAAGTCTCATCTGCAAAAACATAAATTAAGCAACGTGAGTACAAAGGTACTCAGCAAGACTTACATCAGATCCTATCATACATGCATTAGTATCAAGGAGGCAATGTGGGGTTCAGTTGCAGCAAGCCAGCTCTAACTCAGTGGCTAACCTATTCTACGACTACGAGTAACTTCTTTGAGGTAAGAAAGCGCACACGAGTCCACTAATCACCACATTGATACACCACTATGGATTCATTCCCGTCTCCCTACGAGAAGGCCATCCATAGCACTCACACTTGTCTTGAGCATTTTAGAGTATCCACTTCAAGTTGTCTATGTACCACGTAAGCATCCAAGAAGTCCATAACCGCGGACCCGGCTATTCGAATAGATCATGTTAACCCTGCAGGGGTGTACTTCTTCACACACGCTCTCGCCACTTACCGCCATGTACACGTCATGTATCTCGGCAACCTTCAAGCGGAAGCCTGGCGAGGGTGTCGGCCACGACCTAACTAACCACACAAGACTCTAGTCCAGGTTTATCGCCTATTCGGGTTCCATCCGCAAGGAGATCCGGCCGGGGTGTCGCTCACGGCCCCAAACGATGTGAGCAGGGTTCCCAAGCCCACCATCCGGGTGCCACTTGGTACACCGTGCCACCTGTGCCTAGTCTGTCCCAAGCTCACCCTGTCGGGTGCCACTCGGTAGAAAAATAGCACTACCTACAAACACCATGAACTAGTTGCAACTCCTGGACAGAGATCGAGTTGGTTAATAAGTCGAGAGGGGCCGAGTTACCGGAACCCAATGTGTGGTAGTAGCTAGTCATTGGACAACATACACAGAACTCAGTGCTTAAGAACGGTTCCAATGAGACAACCCACCATGTACTCCTACATGGCCTCTCACCACTACCTTTACCAAATCGTGTTCACACACTTAACTCTCAGCACCAGAACATATCGTAACACTCCAATTCATTCCCAATGAATCAGACCTGACACAACTCTAAGCAATAGCACGCATGGCATGGTAGGAACACAACATGGCTCAATCAACTCCTACACATGCTAGTGGGTTTCAACTATTTACTGTGGCAATGACAGGTCATGCAGAGGAATGGGTTCAACTACCACAACATAAAGTAGCAGTTGAATCGTTGTTGTCCTAATGCAATAAAAGAGAGCAGGAGCGAGAGAGTGGGATTGTATCGGAATGAACAAGGGGGGTTTGCTTGCCTGGTAGATCAACAGAAGGGCACTGCTCCTTGGACAGGTACTCTGGAACACTCTCCGGAGCAGGACCTATCGAGAAGGAACGGTGTCGACAATCAATACACAAGCATATGCAACAATATGATGCATGAACATGGCCTGAAGATGTGATGTTGTTTGAGCTAATGCAACTAGCATTCATTTGGTTGAAGTCCATTTGAACCAAAGATTCAAATGCAACGCCAAGATAAGCTCTTATAAATGCCATTTATGTGTTTTCACTTATACAGCAGGTATAAGTTGGTTTTTCATGAATGAAACTAGTATAGATGGATAGATCAAATTTTTCTGATAATTTTTCATATATAAATTATTTCAATCTGAGCTACGGTTGAATTTCTGTGAATTTTAGAAGTTTTACTAATTTTCTGGAATTTCCTGATTTATTTTAATACCAGAAAATGAATAACTGCATCAGCATTACAGAGGCATGACGTCAGCGAGTCAACCGTGGCTGACCAGGTCAAACCTGACGTGTGGGGTCCACACATCAGTGTCACGGAGTTAAACATGGTGTGTTTAGCCTAATTACAAGATTAGTGGGTGTTGGGCCCATCTGTCAGTGTCAGGGTTTAGTTAAATGGTGATTAGCATTAAGCTAATCAAAATGGTGATTAGGATTAAGCTAATCACCTGGCAGGTCGGGTTCGCACGTCAGGCCGGCGAGGTCATCGCCGGCGACCTCTGGACGCGGCGGTGTCCGCGATTCTGGCCACGGGGGCGGCGGCTAAGGGCACCGGGCCATAGCCCGGGCTCTCGCGCATCCAGGGGAGGCGACGGGAGGACGCGGGGTGGCCGGTGCTCGCCGGAGCGGAGCTCGGGGCGGCGGCCGGAGCACGGGGGAGGCTCTGGAGTCGACGGAGCGGCGACGGCGATCTCCGGTGCTGGAGGTTGAAGACGACGGCGATGGCGGCTCCACAGGGCGTCCGGCAAAGCACGGCTTGACAGAGAGGACGAGGACGACGGCGCGGAGCTCCCGAGCTTGTCGGAGAGGCGAGGCCGTGGCGGTGGGCGTGGCAACGGCGAGCGGCGGCGACGGCAGCGCTCGACTGTTCTTGGGAGAGAACGGGGGAGAGAAGGGGAGGACCAACAGAGGAGGTGGGCGCGGTCCAGACGCAAGCGGAGGGTCAACCGCGGCGTCGCGCTGGCAGGGGAGGCATGTAGGCGAGCTGGTGGCGTGGTGCCCATGCGCGCGGGCAGCGAGCGCGTGCCTCTCGTCCTCATGGCGCCAGGACGACGGCTGGTAGTGATAGTCGGCTGGGCCGGCCTGCTGGGCCGCTGGGCAGCACAGTGCCAGGCCGCCAGGTAAGTTTTTTTTCATTTTTGTTTCTTTTCTATTTTTCTCGCATTTGTTCTGATTTAGTAAAATACTAAATCATTTTATTTTCTTCTGACAATTTTTTCAGGGACCTAAGGGATTATTCCAAAACCCCTCACCAAAATTCAGAATTTTTGGACATATATAAAATATATAACATATATATATATCCAATGCAAATAATTATTGCATTAATTCCAAATGGCCAAAATAAATATTTATGAGCTCCTAAAAAATATTGGTTTGAATTTTACCTTTGACCAATATTTTCAGAGAGCAACATGAACATTTTCTTGGACCTTTTTGGAGCACTTTTTATCTGGGTTATTTCCAGAAATGATTTCTGAGGGTTTCACAAATCCCCATTTCAAATTTAAATGAAATTTAAACATGATGCACACATGAAGGCTAGCCTAGGTCATACCAGAACTAGGGATGTGACACAACGACACCACGAAGCTTCACCACAATGGACTATGGCTCCGCGGTGACCTCAACCGTCTAGGGTGCTCAAGCACCCAAGAGTAACAAGATCCACAAGGAATTAGTGGGGGGAATCAAATTTCTCTTGGTGGAAGTGTAGATCGGGGCCTTCTCGACCACTCCCAAGCAAATCAATAAGTTTGATTGGCTAGGGAGGGAGATCGGGCGAAAATGGAGCTTGGAGCAACAATGAAGCTTAGGGTTGAAAGAGGTGATCAACTAGAGGAAGAAGACATCCCTTATATAGTGGAGAATCAAATCCAACCGTTATCCACTTAACCAGCCCGCGACCTGCGGTACTACCGCCCCTGACAAGCGGTACTACCGTGAGGCATCACGGTACTACCGCGACCGATTGCGGTACTACCGCTGCTACGACAGGAACTAGGGCAGGCCTGAAGCCCAGAGGCTGAGGGCGGTACTGCCGCAGGCGCGGTACTACCGCAAGGCAGGATTGGCCTAGCGTGGGAAGGGTGCGGATGAATAAAAATACATCCGTGCCAACTTCCGCTGGAAAACAATCGATGCAAAAATCCGACACGGTACTACCGCACATGGGATGCGGTACTACCGCGCAGGGAGCGGAACTAATCCGCCCCTACTTCTGCTCGTGTAGCTGTGCGAGACCAGGACTCACGGTACTACCGCGCACATGGGGCGGTACTACCGCGTAGGGCGCGGACGTAAAAAATTACGTCCGCCCCTACAGCCGCACGAGCAGCTGAGTCTGGTCTGAGGCCACGGTAATACAACTCCGTAGGAGCGGTACTACCGCGGGCACCTACGGTACTACCACAAGGGCTTGCGGTACTACCGCAGTGGCCTGCGGTACTACCGCTCCGTAGAGCAGTACTACCGCAAGCCCCAGAACAGCCACACTTAGGAATCCTACTCTTTGCATAGAAAAGAGGAAAACGGAGGATGTTCCAAAGCACAAGGGGAAAGGTGGTGCAGAGGAAGAAAACGTGTACGTGATGATTCCACCCGAACCTTTCCGAAGCGGACCCCCTCTTAATAGTACGGCTTTCCTACGACTCAAGTCCACCGAAAAGAAACGTAGAAAACCGCCGTCTTCATTAGTCTTCGAGGGGCACCAAACCGTCTTGTGCCTAGCGATGAAACGTCTGAGAAACTCAATGCACACGATTAGTCCGCAAAAACATTATCATCAATCACCAAAACACCTTAGGGACAAATATGCCCTTACACTCTTGCTCTTGCCGGAGCCGCTGAAGAAACCCATGGCTAGGGTTTGGTGGTCGTCGGCGAGGGAGAACGCAGGGGGAGGGCGAGACGTGGACGGGCAGTGAAAGTGGATGAGCCCCCCT
Organism: Triticum aestivum; assembly: GCF_018294505.1. Classification (NCBI taxonomy): domain Eukaryota; kingdom Viridiplantae; phylum Streptophyta; class Magnoliopsida; order Poales; family Poaceae; genus Triticum; species Triticum aestivum. The sequence goes on along the minus strand of NC_057808.1, from coordinate 242,426,629 downwards.
CCCCCCGCGCGCACGCGTGGATTAAAAAAGGGCATGCCCCGTAGCTTGCAGTCACTGACGTGTGGGCCCGCGGTAGGTGGTCGCGTTGAATACGACCGCGTCTGGTAGTTGACCGGCCGACATGTGGGACCGCCGCGAACACCGAGGGGGCACGTAGCGCATCCACTTCGTGTCCGCGCCGATCCATTTCAGATCCAAATTTGGCCCTAAAATGGGTCGGCGCGGACACGAAGCGGACGCATTTTGAATTTGGTCGGCGTGTTGGGCTGACTTTTTTGTCCGCGACGGCCCAAACGAACATGGGCCGACGAAATGGGTCGTCCCGTTGAAGTTGTTTTATAAGACAAACGTAAACGGTGCAGACGAAAATAGTACAACACAGAAAGAAAAAGGCCGACAACGCTAGAACGCGCCAATGTGCGCGACCATGCGTCGCGCACAACCATGATATCAGCTGAGCGCGAATTTTACACACAAACAAGATCCAACGATTAATTCTAAAAGAAAACAAGATCCACCGATTCTAGACTTAGATGTGAGGTAAGTATTTCACATCTAGATGTGAAATAGCAATTCTGATTTATTTTTTCGGCGATGTTATGATATGATGGTGACCCTTATGTAAGCCAACACGCAGACTAATTTCGTTTACTCAGGCGGTCAAAGTCAAAATGCAGATGTGGATCTCCTGGCCATCTTCTTCGTAGAAGCTGCAGGTTTGACTTGTGAGCCTATTAATTTTCATCTCCTTCATTCACTCATTCATTCAGTAGGATCATCATAATCAAGCCTATGTTGCCAAAAAGGAAAAGGAAAACATGTGTGATTGTATATGCGGATCATCTTCCTTTTGACAGTTGCGATTTCAGGTAACTTGCAAGCAAGCAAGCAAGCATTGTAGATGAGGAAGGTTTGGAATCTGGCAACCTAATATCTTTTCACTCTTTGATTAACTCTAGACAAAAACAGGCAAAGCAGATGGGAATCATGGTAAACAACCAAACCAAACACACTCGTTTCTGGTTGTCTCTTGCCACAAGCGTCCACATATGGTTGAAGCCCGTTGCTTGCGCTACCTGCACTGCACGGTTAACTCTCTTCGAGGCATCATGGAATTTTGTGTGTCTGAATAAATATTCCTTTTACGGGGAATCTGAATAGTAATATTTTTTGTTGCTTGTCCTGAGTGTGGGCTAGCTCGACCAAGAAGAGCTCCGCACAACCTGCACGACCCCGGCGTGCCAACCCATGCATGAGGAGTATGGACGCACCCATAATTTTCACATGATTTATGGCGTGGCCGGGTAATGGTACAGTAGCATCAGAAGAGGCGGCTCGTGGCGGCAAACGTACACCACGAATTCATTGTGCATTTGCGCGAGGCCGGACAAAGAGGATGCATCATCCACATTGGCGTGCAGTCCAGCCAAGGCCAAAATACCGTTTTCTCTTTTCCCGAAGTACTGCTACGACCACAGACACAGGAGACGTCCTACTCGTACGTGCACAAGGTCCATTCCCCGCCCCCCATTCTCCGTGGCAACAAGGTCTATATGATTGATGGCAACAGCATGTGTTGCGTGTTTTTTCTTGCCTCTGGAGGCAAACCTATGTAGATAAGCTACTCTGCTTCTCGACAGGTGTTGGGGTTGGGGGTGTACTTGCGCTTGCGTGGGTGCCAACTTTCTCAAGTTTCCACGTCTTTGGTCCGCAGCGCCATTTGGACGCCGGAGCTTAACAGGTGTTTGTCCGTCGCCAGGACACTGTCCTTGCTCACTATGCACCATTCGTCTTATTGCCACCCACGGCAAGAGAGCACTCCTACGGCATCACTGTCTCTGCCCACCGTCGCTTCCGTCAACGACGACAAGAGGATTCGAAGATCGCACGGGAAAAATATGGCGCCAACGTTCAAAGCGGCGCACTGCAGCATGACGAACTCGGCGTCGCACCCACCACCATCATCGACATTTTTGAGCCGTCCATTTGCCTCATGGGGTGGCACGCTCACACACGACAACGCCAGCCTGATATGGGAAGGGTAGCCCAAGGTCACGCCGTCGTCCTCTTCGGTGTTATGAGGATGGACAACGTCACACCATTGTCGACACTCTTGAGCCGTTCGTTTGCCTCATATCGTTACCTTGTTAAAGGCATTGCTCGAATATGCTCAGACATCTGGGCTTTCACCCCGGAGCTCGATATCGGGTACTTAAGAAGCACCGCCATCGACGTCACAAATGTGTTGTCGCTATCACTTTTCCACGATCCCAGCAGCTACGATGCATCGCTGCACCACCATTCCTCTGCGTCAAGCCGACGTCCATAGTTTGCATCTCATTGCCGAAGTGAACCATCGGATCTAAAGAGATTAACTCCCGAAGATCTTTCGATGTACACCGCCGCCGTGGAGCCACAAGAGGTCGCTGCACCATCACAGTTTGCAGCCACCATCGCTAGGCCGAACAAGATCTGGATCACCGTTACCGTCCTAGATACCACACGTAGACGAGGGGAGACCGAGCTGCCATCTAGCAAGGCCCGGCTCAAGCAACGCCGAAGAACGCAAACATCGGCAGCATCCGCCCGATCATGTGTCCCAGCGCTGACGCGCCGCCCGCCTCTGTGCCCACCAGATCTAGGTTGCCGCCGCGAGCACAGGCCAGCAAGGAGCCATCCCGAGGCACCACCGGCGTGACCCGGTGCCGCCATGCCGGTCAACATGAGGCCGAGGCAGCCGGTGCACAGGACCAAATCCACGTGGATCCATGGTCGCCGTGCCGGCGAAGCCTCAACAGCGAGCCGTCGACGCAAAGCAGCGTGGCACCGAGCAGCTGAGGAGTAGCAGCCGTGAAGCACGCCAGCAGATGCACCGTCGTCGAAGCAGCCACCATGGACAGATGTGGCAAAGGTATTAGGGGGTTTGAAGAAAACTATGAACGCGAGCGCTGTCCCGTCGCCGCCGACACCAGACGGGGGCTTTGCCCCGGTGGCTAACGCCGGCGACGGCGAGGAGAGGAGGAGGCTGGGGTGGCCGCAGCTGCCGCGGAAGGAGGCGCCGCCCGAGCCGCCCTGTGCGAGCGACGTGGGGGCCGGTGCGAGCGACGCGGGTGGTTAAATGGGTAATATGCCGATATGGCATCCCTCCCTCTTCGGTGTTAAAGGGAAGGTTGATGTAACTCCATCACCAACGGTCTCGAGACGTTCATTTACCTCACGCAGTGGCACACCCACACAAGATGAGCCGAGATGACGTGGAAAAAACAACGTAGGGTCGCGCCACTGTCCTCTTCGATGTTAAAAAGATGGATTGGGTCACACAATATTTACGATCCTTAAGTCGTTCAATTGCCACATGCGACCGCCGCCCACTCCCATGTTGATGTGGAAGGATTTATGCGATGCCACTCGCTAAGCTCGCCATATCATAGTTCCCTTTTTGTCAAAAAGAAGGTTGGTGTCATGCCATTGTCGACACCTTGAGACATCCATTTGTCTCTCTTGCGACGACACCCTTACATATGGGGATTTAAAATGACTAGCGCAGGGTCACACCTTAAGCTGATTATACGGCCATCCTCTTAGTTGTTAAAAGGATGCCAATGTTACACCATTTATCGATGCGCCTAAAGTTGTTCATTTGTCTCAGGCGGTTGCCGCTAACAAATGATGGCCCCAGGTTAATATGGAAGGAATAGGGTGATATCACATTCTAAGCCCTCTTTGTTGTTAAAAGGAAGGCTTGTGTTAGACATCATCGACACTCATGCTACTTGTGAGCTGCATTAGAATTTCTTTGAAGAGGAAAAGATGATGCAGTACAGTAAAGATAAGTATTTCCCTCAATTAAGAATCAAGGTTATCAATCCAGTAGGAGAACTACGCAACACCTCATGAACAACACCTAGACACAAAATAACAAATACTTGCACCCAACGCAAACAAGGGGTTGTCAATTCATTGTCGGTTAATTGCAAGGATCAAATCTCGTAGTGATAGATAGATAAACAAAAACACAAAATAAAAATAAAGTAAATAAAATTACTGCAAGGTATTTTTGGATTTTTTATATATGATTAAAATAGACCCTGGGGCCATAGTTTTCATTAGAGGCTTCTCCCTTGAAAACAACATACGGTGGGTAAACACATTACTGTTGGGCAATTGATAGAAAAGCGAATAATCATGACGATATCCAAGGCAATGATTATGTACATAAGCATCACGTCCGTGAAAAGTAGATCGACTCCTGCCTGCATCTACTACTATTACTCCACACATCGACCGCTATCCAGCATGCATCTAGAGCATTAAGTTCATAAAGAACGGGGTAACACCTTAAGAAAGATGACATGATGTAGACAAAGTAAACTCAATCAATATGAATAAATTCCATTGTTTTACCCTTAATGACAACAATACAAATGCGTGCCTTGTCCCCTTTGTCACTGAGATATAGATCACCGTAAGATTGAGCCCATCACAAAGCACCTCATCCATTGTAAGATAAATCAATCTAGTTGGCCAAAAGAAATCAATAGATCGGAGAGAAATACAAAGCTATAATAATCATGCATAAAAGATTTCAGAGAAGACTCAAATAATATTCATGGATAATCTGATCATAAACTCACAATTCATCGGATCCCAACAAACACACCGCAAAAAAGGATTACATCGAATAGATCTCTAAGAACATCGAGGAGAACATTGTATTGAAGATTAAAGAGAGAGAAGAAGCCATCTAGCTACTACCTATGGACCCGTAGGTCTGTGGTAAACTACTCACACATCATCGGAAGGGCAGCAAGGTTGATGTAGAGACCCTCCATGGTCGATTCCCCCTCCGGCAAGAGTGCCGGAAAAGGCCTCCACATGGGATCTCGCGAGAACAAAAACTTGCGGCGGCGAAATAAGTAGTTCGGGTGGCTCTCTGATGTATGTGGAATATTTGAGAATTTATAGAGGCGGAATTAGGTCAAGAGGTGCCACGAGGTGCCCACAAGCTTGGGGGGCGTGCCTCCCGAGCTTGTCGCTCCCTTGTGGCTCGACAAGTCTTCTCCCGAACCTTCTAGGGTCTCTTCTGGTCCAGAAAAAGTTAATCCAAAGTTTTTTCTCTGTTTAGACTCTGTTTGATATTGATTTCCTGAAAAGCTAAAAACAAGCAAAAACCAGCAACTGTCACTGGCCATTAGGTTAATAGGTTAGTCCCAAAAAATGATATATAATTACATAATGAACATCCAAGATTGATACTATAATAGCATGGAACAATAAAAAATTATAGATACGTTGGAGACGTATCAACTCACACGCGATGAAGCCGGTCTGATTTAGAATTACTAGCACAGGGTCATACCCTAAGCCGATCATGATAGAGTATAGAACACGGAGGACACCTCATCTTGGACTCCATGCATAGTTTCTACCACATAGATAGTTTCCATGTATTAATACGTGATTGTCTTATAATCAAATTCTGTAAATTTCTGCTGCTATAAATACACGAGGAGGCTAGTCGAGTCATGCATTGAACCGCCCGGTCCTTTATACTTTTACATGGTATCCGGAAATACGATCATCTCCTTCTAAAACCTACTTGCCACCCTCTAGCTCTCTGCCTAGTCACAACCGTTGTCGTTTCCATCCAGCTCCTCAGCCCTCCCCAACACCACGACTCAACAATCCGCCGACAATCTCAAGGAGCTTGAGGAGGAACTCAAGAATCGTGAGTCCATCATCCGGACCCACGAGGAAGAGCTTCAATGCCAAGCTGAAAAACACGGGAAGGCCGTCCCCGCTCCTGCAACCTCCACATACGCTGCCTCCATCAAGTCGTTCGTTCCCATCGCCCTCGATCCTCAGGACTCCAAGTATGCTAAGAGGGTGAGCTATTTATTGTCGCCCTTGGGTGCTATGGCCTCTCTGAGGGAGTCCTGAATTAAGGGGTCCTCGGACGTCCGGCCTGCTGGACATGGGTCGGACTGATGGGCCGTGAAGATACAAGACAGAAGACTCTCTCCCGTGTCCGGATGGGACTCTCTTTGGCGTGGATGGCAAGCTTGGCGTTCGTATATGAAGATTACTTTCTCTGTAACTGACTTTGTACAACCCTAGTCCCCTCCGGTATCTATATAAGCCGAAGGGTTTAGACCATAGGGGCAATCATAATCATACAGGCTAGAATTCTAGGGTTTTAGCCATTACGATCTCGTGGTAGATCAACTCTTGTAATACTCATATTCATCAAGATTAATCAAGCAGGAAGTAGGGTATTACCTCCATAGAGAGGGCCCGAACCTGGGTAAATATCGTGTCCCCTGTCTCCTGTTACCATCAACCTTAGACGCACAGTTCGGGACCCCCTACCCGAGATCCGCCAGTTTTGACACCGACAGCTTTCATTGGGAGTTCCACTGTGACGTCATCAGAAAGTTCGATGGCTCCATCAATCATCTACAACAATGCTGCCCTGGGGTGGTTTTCCTCCCCAGCCAGATCTTTGTGTTCGGCAGCTTCGCACTGCGGGCCAACTCGCTTGGCCATCTAGAGCAAATCGACAGCTATGCTCCAGGTCACCAGATTAGTTTTGGAAACCTGGACTATGTCGCTGATATCCGAGGAGACTTGATCTTCCAAGGGAGACCTTCCCCTTCTTGGACGCCTCTGCCTCCAGATGTGTGGAGGCCGCCCTTTTCTTCCTTCCCCCCTCAGGGGGAGAGTTGCTTTCCTCCTCCTTGTGGTCCTCGGCGGCGGAGGAGTGAGTCTCGGCGTCCGAAGCGCCCTTACGGCGGAGGCCACTTCTGGTCTCCTTGGCCTTTTTCTTGGCCTTCTTCTCCGGCGCCTGGTAGGGCGCCGGAACTAGCATCTTCGTCAGAAGCGGGATGGCTGGTTCCTCGGGCAGTGGAGCCGGACACTGAATCCGCTCCGCCTTCTTTTTCCAGCCCTGAAAAAACAAATAGGGAAGCTTAGACATCTTCCTTGAGTAAGCAAGTAAAGGATACACCTTGAAATACGAAAGACTTACCGGACTGGCGGGATGGGCCAGTACGTGCCCACGGTCCTCGGTCATCTTCGGCCACGTCTCATTGGCCTTGAAGAGCACCTTCCAAATACCTTCGTGCATAACGCCGAAGAAGTGCTGCAGGGTCTGGTGCTTGGCCGGATCGAACTCCCACAAATTGCAGGTCCGGCTTTGGCATGGAAGGATCCGGCGAAAGAGCATCACCTGGATCACATTGACAAGCTTGATGTTCTTGTCGACCATGCTCCTGATGCGTGTCTGCAGCGCTATCAGCTCGTCCGACGAGGCCCAGTCTAGGCCCTTCTCTAGCCAGGAGGTGAGCCGCATCGGGGCCCCGGACCTGAACTCGGGAGCCTCGGCCCAGGTGGAGTCGCGGGGCTCTGTGACATAGATCCACTGCTTTTGCCACCCTTTGACGGTCTCCATGAAAGTACCTTTGAGCCATATGACGTTGGGCATCTTGCTCACCATGGCCCCTCCGCACTCTGCGTGTTGGCCGTCCACCACCTTCGGCTTCACATTGAAGATCTTCAGCCACAATCCGAAGTGGGGAGAGATGCGGAGGAAGGCCTCGCACACGACAATAAATGCCGAGATGTTGATGAAGGAGTTGGGGGCCAGATCGTGGAAATCCACCCCATAGTAGAACATGAGTCCGCGGACGAATGGGTGGAGTGGAAATCCCAGCCCGCGGACGAAGTGGGGGATGAACACTACCCTCTCATGGGGCTCCGGGGTAGGGACGATCTGTCCCTCGGTCGGAAGCCGGTGGGCGACCTCCTTGGCCAAATATCCGGCCTCCCAGAGCTTGGTGATGTCCTTCTCCTTGACGGAGGAGACCATCCACTTGCCCTGCGCTCCGGATCCGGACATGATCGGAGTGCTTTCTTGAGGTGGAAGAGATGAGGACTTGGGCGCTGGAGCTCGAGAATGGGTGGGCAGAGAGAGAGAGAGAAGGCGTGGGTGAAAGGGGGTGGATCCTTATCTCCTTATAAAGGCAGCGAATATCAATCGCCTCCCCACTCGCCTTGAAACTCGCTTGTTTCCCAAGGGCCATGCACACGGCACGGTTGGATTACCCACGCCCGTATTGATGAGAATCCCATAATAAGGGGACACAATCTCTGATTTGACAAGACGTGCCAGTGAAACCACATCTCAAAACATGGAGCAGCAGGCCTAAAAATGGTTCGAAATAATGACCTGGTAGTGACGTGGCGTCACGCTATGAAAGTTGTCAGTGTATTGGACTCGTGAGATATTATACTCTCTGCGGTTGTGTGTGGTACTTGTTTTGTAGAGCCGGACACGTTCTTTGTGTTCGAAGGCTGTTTTGGAGTATTCGGAGGAGGAACTCGCCTTGCAATGCCGAAGACAATCTGCGCGCCGGACACCTCGTCATTGAAGCCTGGTTCAGGGGCTACTGAGGGAGTCCTAGATTAAGGGGTCCTCGGACGTCCGGCCTGCTGGACATGGGCCGGACTGATGGGCCGTGAAGATACAAGACAAAAGACTCTCTCCCGTGTCCGGATGGGACTCTCTTTGGCGTGGATAGCAAGCTTGGCGTTCGGATATGAAGATTCCTTTCTCTGTAACTGACTTTGTACAACCCTAGTCCCCTCCGGTATCTATATAAGCCGGAGGGTTTAGCCCATAGGGGCAATCATAATCATACAGGCTAGACTTCTAGGGTTTTAGCCATTACGATCTCGTGGTAGATCAACTCTTGTAATACTCATATTCATCAAGATCAATCAAGCAGGAAGTAGGGTATTACCTCCATAGAGAGGGCCCAGACCTGGGTAAACATCGTGTCCCATGTCTCCTGTTACCATCGACCTTAGATGCACAGTTCGGGACCCCCTACCCGAGATCCGCCGGTTTTGACATCGACACTCTCCAACCATGTTATCGGCGACACCCCCGCCACCCCCTCCGACACTTCACACACTATGACGCCCCCAATTCAATGGTACACTAATCATACACGCAAACGCGTACGATTGATAATCCCCAAGTGCAGGGAATCATCATAGCAATTCCCAAAGGTGGAAGTGATAAGTATGGAGTGTCGAACCCACAAGGAGCTAAAGGCAAGATCAATATTCTCTCAAGTCCTATCTACCACTGATACGACTCTACGTACACCGATCGTTTGCTTCCAACTAGAAACGAGAAATAAAACTATGTTGTGGGTATGAAGAGGATAACTTTGCATGATATCGGAGAGCTAAAACATAAAAGTAGGTGTTGTTATCATAAAGTTAGAATATATTACTAAATATTATAAATAGCGAGAGTGGAATAATGATGGGTCGGTGTGCGGAATTATCCTAGGCAATTGTTAACAAGATTGGTAATCACTATTGCAATCTCATATGAGGGAGAGGCATAAGCTAACATAGTTTCTCGTCTTGGATCATATGCACTTATGATTGGAACTCTAGCAAGCATCCGCAAGTACTAAAGATCATTAAGGTAAAACCCAACCATAGCATTAAAGTATCAAGTCCCCTTTATCCCATACGCCGTGACCCACTTATCCGTGTTTATGCTTCTGTCACTCAAGCAACGCAGACAATAAGTAAACCATGGACATATTGCAACACCCTACAGCGGGAATCCCTCATGCTGGCACAACACGGAAGGCACCATAGGACAGCACCAAAATAAAACATACAACTCATACCAATCTAGATCATCAATCAACCCAAAGACAAAGGATGTCTACTCAAAACATCATAGGATGGCAACACATCATTGGATCATAATATGTGGCATAAAGCACCATGTTCAAGTAGGGATTATAGAGGGGTGCGGGAGAGTGGACCGCGTAAAAGAGATGAGGATGGTGATAATGATGGTGATGTTGATGAAGACGATCACCGCGGCGATAATTCCCCTCCCGATGGCACTCTGACGCCACCGAGAGAGAGGAGGAGAGGTTCTCCCCCTTGTGCTTCCTCCTCCATGGCCTCCCCCTTGGATGGGGAGAGGTTCTCCCTCTGGATCTTGGCCTTCATGGCGATGATGGCCCCTCCGGGATCCTTCCCCATGGCCTCCGGTGACGATGGCCCCCTCCGGCAAGGTGCCAGAGAGGGCCTAGATTGATTTCTCATGGATACAGAGGCTTGCGGCGGCGGAATTTCCGATCTAGGTCAAGTTCTTGAAGTTTGGGGATTTATAGGAGAGGTTGGCGTCGAGAACAAGTCAGGGGGCCCCACAAGGAGTCCACGAGGCAGGGGGCGCGCCCCAGGGGGGTGGGCGCGCCCTCCACCTTTGTGGGGCCCACGGGACTCCCCTCCGGTAACTCTTTGCTCCAGTTTTTTTATATTTTCCAGAAAAAATCACCGTTGATTTTCAGCCCATTCCGAGAACTTTTATTTCTGCACAAAAACAACACCACGGTAGTTCTGCTGAAAACAGTGTCAGTCCGGGTTAGTTCTAATCAAATCATACCAAAATAATATAAAACTATTGTAAACATGGCATGAATACTTCATAAATTATAGGTACGTTGGAGACGTATCAGCATCCCCAAGCTTAATTCCTGCTCGTCCTCGAGTAGGTAAATGATAAAAGAAATAATTTATGAAGTGTGAATGCTAGTAAGTGCATAAGTTTGATCAATGATAGTTCCAATCACCTTTTCTAGCATCATTATATATCATAACAGTAGCTCAACTCATAAAATTTCTCATGATCAAGTAACAAGCTATTCACATGTTAAAGTATAGATCATAAACTTTCTTGAAACTAACAAACTATATTCTCAGTCATCAAACAATTGCAATTCATCTTATTTTCAGGAAGGGTCTATGTCAGAGCTTTGATTTAGCAAACTCCACATACTCAACTATCATTTAATCTTTCACAATTGCTAACACTCATGTGATATTTATGGGTTCAAAGTTTTAATCGGACACAGAGAAAGATAGGGGCTTATAGTTTCGCCTCCCAACCTTTTACCTCAAGGGTAATGTCAACAATAATAGTTCCTGATAACTTACATCCAATTGGATATATATATATATATATATATATATATATATATATATATATATATCAGGATCTTTGCAACACAATGTGCTTGCCAAAGGATAAAATGTAAAAAGGAAAGGTGAAGATCACCATGACTATTGTATAAGGTATAAGACACGAATTAAAAGATAGGCCCTTCGCAGAGGGAAGCAGAGGTTGTCATGTGCTTTTAAGGTTGGATGCACAAAATCTTAATGCAAAAGAACGTCACTTTATATTGCCTCTTGTGATAGAGACCTTTATTATGCAGTCCGTCGCTTTTATTTCTTCCCTATCACAAGTTCGTATAAAGCTTATTTTCTCCACACTAATAGATCATACATATTTAGAGAGCAATTTTTTATTGCATGCAACAATGACAACTTAGTTGAAGGATCTTACTCAATCCATAGGTAGATATGGTGGACTCTCATGGCAAAACCGGGTTTAAGGATATTCAGAAGCACAAGTAGTATCTCTACTTGGTGCAAAGAATTTGGCTAGCATGAGGGGGAAAGGCAAGCTCAGCATGTTGGATGATCCATGACAATATACTTTATTTCGGATATAAGAAAACATAACCCATTAAGTTGTCTTCCTTGTCCAACATCAACCTTTTAGCATGTCATATTTTAATGAGTGCTCACAATTACAAAAGATGTCCAAGATAGTATATTTATATGTGAAATCTCTCTTCCTTCAATATTCTTTCATGAATTGTTCAAGTGACCAATTCTGCGTTTGCTAACTTTCAATAAGTTTACTACCTATACCCATTCTTTGTGAAGCCATTACTCCCCATGGTATAAGCATATGAAACATATATAAATTCAGATTTATGATATTCAATTCATTCAACCATTTACTCATAGGATATATGTGAAGCACGTGAGTAAATGACAAACTACTCCAAAAAGATATAAGTGAGGAACACTGAGTAGTCAAATAATTAACTAGCCATGGGAGGATTCTTTTTCATTCAAGATTTCAGATCCAATGATTTTATTCAAACAGCAAGTAAAATTGAAAATATGCTCCAAGCAAAAAACATATCATGTGACGAATAAAAATATAGCTCCGAGTAAGGTATACCGATAGTTTTGAAGACAAAAGAGGGGATGCCTTCCGGGGCATCCCCAAGCTTAGGCTCTTGAGTCTTCCTTGAATATTACCTTGGGGTGCCTTGGTAATCCCCTAGCTTAGGGTCTTTCCACTCCTTATTCTCCTCATATCGATATCTCACTCAAAGCTTGAAAACTTCAATCACAGAAAACTTAACGGAACTTCGTGAGATAGGTTAGTATGATAAAGAGTAAACCATTCACTTTGGTACTGTCAAAGACAAGGTTCATAATTGTTCTCACACAATGCCTACTTTACCATATCATTTGTACAATTTATATTGATAAATATAATCCATAGAAACTAGAAAACAAGCAAACTATGCAATGAAAACAGAATCTGTCAGAAACAGAACAGTCTGTAATGATCTGAACAGCAACCATACTTATGCTACTCCAAAAATTATGAAATAAATTGGTGGACGTGAGGAATTTGTCTATTAATCTTCTGCAAAAAGAATCAACTTAAAATCACTCTTCTGTAAAAAATGGCAGCTAATCTCGTGAGCGCAAAGTTTCTGTTTTTTACAGCAAGATCACATTAACTTTCACCCAAGTCTTCCCGAAGGTCTTACTTGGCACTTTATTGAAACAAAAGCTCTAAAACATGATTACTAAAGTAGCTTAATCATGTAAACACACAAAAAAAGTAAGGGTAAATATTGGGTTGTCTCCCAACAAGCGCTTTTCTTTAGTGCCTTTTAGCTAGGCATGATGATTTCAATGATGCTCACATAAAAGAAAAGAATTGAAACATAAAGAGAGCATCATGAAGAATATGACTAGCACATCTAACCCACTTCCTATGCCTTGGGATTTTGTGAACACATAATTTATAGGAACAAGAATCAACTAGCATAGGAAGGCAAAACAAGTATAACTTCAAAACTTTAAGCACATAGAAAGGAAACTTGGTATTATTGCAACTCCTACAAGCATATATTCCTCCCTCATACTAATTTTCAGTAGCATCATGAATGAATTCAACAGTATAACCATCACTTAAAGCATTCTTTTCATGATATACAAGCATATAAATTTTTCTACTCTCCACATAAGCAAAATTCTTCTCATTCGGAATAGTGGGATCACTAATTCCTAAAGTTGACACTCTTCCAAACCCGCTTTAGATGATAGTATTATTCATACTCCAAAATATCTAAGTGAAGTTCATGGAGCATTCTACAATTAATATAGACTAACCAATATCTAAGCTCAAAATATATAAGTGAAGCAGACGAAGCATTCTATAAAACCATACTCAAAAGATTTAAGTGAAGCACAAAGAGCATTCTACAAGGTCATACTCAAAAGATATAAGTGAAGCACATGGATCATTCTATAAATTGATGAAGGGACATCTCATACTAGCATGGTTCTTAAAGAAAAATAAAAACACAAAGGACACAAATCATGTGAACAAAACAAACACCGAGGTATACCGATATTTGTTGAAGAAGAAAGATGGGATGCCAACCGGGGCATCCCCAAGCTTAGATGCTTGAGTATCCTTTGAAATATTTACTTGGGGTGCCTTGGGCATCCCCAAACTTGAACTCTTGCCTCTCTTTATTCTTCTCATATTGATAGCTCCTCGATCTTCGAACACTTCATCCACACAAAACTTTAACAAAAACTTTGTGAGATCCGTTAGTGTAATAAAGCAAATCACTACCTTTAGGTACTGTTGCAAACTTATTAAAATTTCATATTAGAACTATATCTACTGTATTCCAACTTCACCATGGTTCATGCCCCCCGATACTACCCATAGATTCATCAAAACAAGCGATCAACACATAGAAAACCGAATCTGTGTAAAACAGGACAGTCTGTAGTAATATGGAAGTTTAGTAAACTTCTGTAACTCCAAAAAATTCTAAAAAAATGCGACAATTTGAAAAATTTGTACAGAAGTAATGTGCAAAAAGTTTCAGACCCATTTGACTTTCCAGTAAAAAAAATGTAAATTCACGCACCTCAGCCAAAGTTTCTATTTTTGTTCTGCACATAGTAAACAAGCAATCTAATCATCCTAAAATCAAACCTTGGCACATTATTTTTATAATACAATGGATATATACAAGGAGATAATTATTTTCAGAGAAGATTCCATGAATTTTTTTACATTGTTTCCATGAGCATGAACACAAGTGCTCAAGGTTGACCCTCACTTCTTCAATGCATAACCTTCCAATCACTTCTCTTATCGAAAAACTTTTTAGGCATGAGAGGCAAGTAAATATTTTTTTATATTTTCATTCTTAATTTTTTTTTGTATGTTTCACCCACAACTAAATAGAAACAAAAAGGAAAAACAAAATCTACTTAGTGAAGAAAGCAAACAAGCACACACGAGAATATCAACCCCACGCTATTGCTCCCCGGCAACGGCGCGAGAAAAGAGCTTGATAATCCCCAAGTGCAGGGAATCATCGTAGCAATTCCCAAAGGTGGAAGTGATAAGTATGGAGTGTCGAACCCACAAGGAGCTAAAGGTAAGATCAATATTCTCTCAAGTCCTATCTGCCACTGATACGACTCTACGTACACCGAACGTTTGCTTCCAACTAGAAACGAGAAATAAAACTACGTTGTGGGTATGAAGAGGATAACTTTGCATGATATCAGAGAGCTAAAACATAAAAGTAGGTGCTGTTATCATAAAGTTAGAATATATTACTAAATATTATAAATAGCGAGTGTGGAATAATGATGGGTCGGTGTGCGGAATTATCCTAGGTAGTTGTTAACAAGATCGGTAATCATTATTGCAATTTCATATGAGGGAGAGGCATAAGCTAACATACTTTCTCGTCTTGGATCATATGCACTTATGATTGGAACTCTAGCAAGCATCCGCAACTACTAAAGATCATTAAGGTAAAACCCAACCATAGCATTAAAGTATCAAGTCCCTTTTATCCCATACGCCGTGACCCACTTATCCGTGTTTATGCTTCTGTCACTCAAGCAACGCAGACAATAAGTAAACCATGGACATATTGAAACACCCTACAGCGGGAATCCCTCACGCTGACGCAACACGGAGGGCACCCTAGTACAACACCAAAATAAAACATACAACTCATACCAATCTAGATCATCAATCAACCCAAAGACAAAGGATATCTACTCAAAACATCATATGATGGCAACACATCATTGGATCATAATATGTGGCATAAAGCACCATGTTCAAGTAGGGATTACAGCGGGGTGCGGGAGAGTGGACCGCGTAAAAGAGATGAGGATGGTGATGATGATGGTGATGTTGATGAAGACGATCACCGCGGCGATAATTCCCCTCCCGATGGCACTCCAGCGCCACCGAGAGAGAGGAGGAGAGGTTCTCCCCCTTGTGCTTCCTCCTCCATGGCCTCCCCCCTAGATGGGGAGAGGTTCTCCCTCTGGATCTTGGCCTTCATGGCGATGATGGCCCCTCCGGGAACCTTCCCCATGGCCTCCGGTGATGATGGCCCTCTCCGGCAGGGTGCCAGGGAGGGCCTAGATTGATTTCTCGTGGATACAGAGGCTTGCGGCGGCGAAACTTCCGATCTAGGTAAAGTTCTGGAAGTTTGGGGATTTATAGGAGAGGTTGGCGTCGAGAACAAGTCAGGGGGCCCCACAGGGAGTCCACGAGGTAGGGGGCGCGCCCCAGGGGGTGGGCGCGCCCTCCACCCTCGTGGGGCCCACGGGACTCCCCTCCGGTAACTCTTTGCTCTAGTATTTTTTATATTTTCCAGAAAAATCTCCGCTGATTTTCAGCCCATTCCGAGAACTTCTATTTCTGCACAAAAACAACACCACGGTAGTTCTGCTGAAAACAACGTTAGTCCGGGTTAGTTCTAATCAAATCATACCAAAATCATATAAACTATTGTAAACATGGCATGAATACTTCATAAATTATAGATACGTTGGAGACGTATCAACGATCAAGACTAGGGACTCACAGGAAGATACCACAACACAACTCTAGACACAAATTAAAGTCATACAAGTTTTATATTACAAGCCAGGTGCCTCGAGGGCTCGAATACATAAGCTCGAAAACATTTGAGTTAGTGAAAGCAACAATATCTGAGTACAGACATAAGTTAAACAAGTTTGCCTTAAGAAGGCCAGCACAAAAGCAACATAGATAAAAAAGGCAAGGCCTCCTTCCTACGAGCCTCCTAACTACTCTTGCTTATCGGCGGCCTCCACGTAGTACTAGGCACCCTCGGGGTAGTAGTAGTCATCGGTGGTGGCATTTGGCTCCCGGGATCCGTCATCTGATCGCAACAATCAGGTATAGGGGCAAAAGAGGTAGCAAAGCAATCGTGAGTACTCATCCAAAGTACTCGCAAGACTTACATCAGGACTATACTAAGTATGCATCAGTATCAAAGGGATGGGATTGTATCTGTGGACTGAACCATAGAATGCCAGAATAGAGGGGAAGGCCTAGACTATCAAAGACTAGCATCTTGCAGCATCTTGTAGCATCAGAAGAGGTAAGAGTAACATAGCATAATAGTAGTAAGTATGTTGTAACATTAACGCCCAGAGATCCTTTCTCGACTCCCTGCGAGAAAGCAATCCCAGAGCCATCATATCCATTTCTCATGCCTCGGCTGATGGAAATATGCCCTAGAGGCAATAATAAAATGGTTATTATTATATTTCCTAAATCATGATAAAGGTTTATTATTCATGCTAGAATCGTATTGATCGGAAACTTAAATACATGTGTGGATACATAAACAAACACCGTGTCCCTAGTGAGCCTCTACTAGACTAGCTCGTTGATCAAATATGGTTAAGGTTTCCTAACCATGGACATGAGTTGTCATTTGATAACGGGATCACATCATTAGGAGAATGATGTGATGGACAAGACCCATCCGTTAGCTTATCATAATGATCGTTCAGTTTGTTGCTATTGCTTTTCTTCATGTCAAATACACATTCCTTCGACTATGACATTATGCAACTCCCGGATAGCGGAGGAATACCTTGTGTGCTATCAAATGTCACAATGTAACTGGGTGATCATAAAGATGCTCTACATGTATCTCTAAAGGTGTTTGTTGAGTTGGCATAGATCGAGATTAGGATTTGTCACTCCGAGTATCGGAGAGGTATCTCTGGCCCTCTCGGTAATACACATCATAAGCTTGCAAGCAAATGACTAAGGAGTTAGTCGCAAGGTGATGTATTACGGAACGAGTAAAGATACTTGCCGGGTAACGAGATTGAACTAGGTATGAAGATACCAATGGTACGCGTCGGTGCTATACAAACGGTTTTTAACCCCTTTCCGCGACGGCATTTGGAACCGTCACCAAGTGGGTGTGGGCGATAGGGGGGGTCCTTCCACACGACCCAGAAACCATCGGGGATAGGCCCTCCTGGTACACAGGCTGGGGCAAAATGAGCTCGTGTGCGATCGGGCGAGGCATCGAAACCCAATCATTTCCGTTCGTATGTACATCCCACACGGTGAATCCCAGAAAAACATTTCCGTTTGTATGTATATCACACAAAGTCAATCCAAGGAATATGTTTCCGTTCTTATGTACATCCCACACAGTCAATCCAGGGAAAACGTTTCCGTTCGTATGTACATCCCACACGGTGAATCCCAGAAAAACATTTCTGTTTGTATGTATATCACACAAAGTCAATCCAAGGAATATGTTTCCGTTCTTATGTACATCCCACACAGTCAATCCAGGGAAAAAGTTTCCGTTCGTATGTACATCCCACACAGTCAATCCAGGGAAAACATTTCCGTTCTTATGTACATCCCACACAGTCAATCCAGGGAAAACGTTTCCGTTCGTATGTGCATCCCACACAGTCAATCTAGGGAAATGTTTCCGTTCGAATGTACATCCCACACAGCCAATCAAGGGAAAACATTTCCGTTCGTATGTACATCCCACACAGTCAATCCAGGGAAAACGTTTCCGTTCGTATGTACATCCCACACAGGTTTATTTATAGGCTCGTGTGTGATAGGCATAACTATCACACACGCTCTGCCTTGGTTAACCGTTTGCTTTTATGAACTACATCACACACGATTTGATGAAGAAAACTGTGTGGCATTGGGCTATCCATCACAAGCGCTTTTACTGCTAGAACCGTTTGCAAAGTTCCATGACAGATTTAGCAGGTTTATTAGTTTACAATTAATAATTACAGTATTACGCAAATTCACATTTTATATCGAACAGCTGTTTGCCAATTTCATATCAGGCACATACATATATTTTAACACCACAATATGATAGCTACCTAAAAACAGCACAGTACAACATATAGCTAGTTCAACTACATAAGAACAATATTAGAACAATATATTCATTTCCCTAATCGAGATCATCCAGGCTCGTCTTATCCACCTCTGCTTTTAGTTCAGTAAGAACCTGTTTTGTACTGGCCAACTGGGAAAGTGCCTCCTCCTTCGCCAACACCATCTTAGCAACGTCTGATTTAAAAAATCCGAGCTCATTCTCCACCTTCCTCTTTTTATCCCGCATCTTCAAATATTCTTCAGCGTTGACAATACTTTCTCTAAGGCTACCTCTGTTCTCTTCCTCATACATGCTCCAAAGCTTTGCTAGAGGCACATCTTCAAAGACTGTGGCCACTCTTGATCAACCCACTCCAAGTAAGAACAGTTTCGTTCATCCTATAATATTTAAAACTAGATCAGTAACAATTGTAGGGGAAATGGGTTTATAGCAACATAGAAAATCACCAATGCTTATTTTGAAAAACTAAAGAAACATGTTAATTATGACATATCTTCTAAAAGATATCAATGTGCAAATGAATTAATTGCTACTGAGACAACAACCAAATTCTGAAACATCAGAAGCTATAATTAACTACAACAACGCTACAAGTTCTTACTCATGTACAGTAAATAACAAATTGAACATTTTATGAGGAAGTTAAATATAACTGCAACAACATAGCGGCAGTGTTTGGATGACAGTAAATTGATACTAACAGGTGAGTACATGCACAAATTTAGTAACATAGAACTAATAGCACTAAGGCCATCCACTATGTATGCCAAAACTGGTGTAAAGACAACTGTTGCCACATCTCGCACCGGTGCCCTGCACTGGCGAGCCGATGCAGCAGAAAAAAAATCAGGGACCCGGACTCCGGAGCACCTAGTTGCTCCGATGCCCAGTTACTTCATGCCATAAAGATTTAGTATTTTACTGCTTGGCTGCTCGGATGTGTGGACCAAAGTTGGCTACACAAACTGCTGAAGCGGTGCCAAATAATTTTCTAATGGCACCGCTGATGAGATGGCAACAATTTTAGATACTAGGTACAAACTGTGACATAGTGTCTGAATCACATCTAACAAATGATTTGTAACAACGAAAGATGGTCTAACCTTCTCTGTACATGCTAGAAACTTCCTCCCACTGTCCACAGATTCAAACGTAACTAGCTTCACACATGGAGATTGATGGTGACAACGAGCAGATAGATCTTCAGCCACCCCGCTCCATTCGTTGCCACTGATGGTCCTAGGGAGCTACAAGAGGAAGAAATGACTCAAATCGACCGCCGGGTAAAAATACTTCATTCCAAGTCATAGCCCGAGAGAGAGAAGAGAGGCATACCTGGGTGGTGAAGGAGTCGTCGTCGTCGGAGGAACCACTGGAGAGGTCTTTGAAGAAGACCATGGCGACCCCAGTGGTAGGATAGCAAGCGAGGAAGCGGCTATAGCTTAGGAAGGAAGGAAGGAGGAAATAGGGGAAATGTGACTTGTGGTTGGGGAGAAAAGGGGGCGGGGAAAGGGGGGGGGTAGATATTTCGGCGATTGGCCAAAAAAATTGAAATGGGGAGGGAAACTTTGCGCGGGGTGCCGCCGGACACCATTCACTTTGAACGATTGTGTGCATCGCAAACGATTCTTCTTCTTTACGCGCATGGGATTGATGACCCACAAGTATATGGGATCAATTGTAGCTCTTTTCAATAAGTAAGAGTGTCGAACCCAACGAGGAGCAGAAGGAAATGACAAGTGGTTTTCAGCAAGTTAATGTCTGCAAGTGCTGAAATTGTAAGTAACATAGCAGTTTGATAGCAAGATAATTTGTAATGAGCAAGTAACGATAATAGTAGTAAAAGTGCAGCAAGGTAGCCCAATCCTTTTGAGGCAAAGGACATGCCAAAACGTTCTCTTATGATAAGCAAAGCGTTCTTAAGGGTACACGGGAATTTCATCTAGTCACTTTCACTAGGTTGGTTTGATTCATGTTCGGTACTTTGATAATTTGATATGTGGGTGGACCGGTGCTTAGGTGTTGTTCTTACTTGAACAAACCTCCTACTTACGATTAAACCTCCCGCAAGCATCCGCAACTACGAGAAAAGTATTAAGAATAAATTCTAACCATAGCATTAAACTTTTGGATCCAATCGGTCCCTTACGGAATAGCGCACAAACTGGGGTTTAAGCTTCTGTCACTCTCGCAATCCATCATCTAATTGCTACTCCACAATGCATTCCCTTAGGCCCAAATATGGTGAAGTGTCATGTAGTCGACGTTCACATGACACCACTAAGGGAATCACAACATACATACTATCAAAATATCGAACACATATCAAATTCACATGATTACTTGCAACATGATCTCCCGTGACCTCAAGAACAAAAGTAACTACTCACAAATGATAATCATGCTCAAGATCAGAGGGGTATTAAATAGCATATTGGATCTGAACATATAATCTTCCACCAAATAAACCATATAGTAATCAACTACAAGATGTAATCAACACTACTAGTCACCCACAAGCACCAATCTATAGTTCCGGTAACAAGATTGAACACAAGAGATGAACTAGGGTTTGAGATGAGATGGTGCTATTGGTGATGATGATGACGATGATTTCGCCCTCCGGGAGGGAAGTTCCCCCGGCGGAATCGCTCCGCCAGAGGGAAAAACTGCTCCTGCCCAAGTTCTGCCTCGAGATGGCGGCGCTCCGCCCCGAAAGTTCTCTCCTTATTTTTTCTAGGTCAAAATGACCTATATACCAGAAGATGGGCACTAGAGGTGGGCCTGGGTGAGCACAACCCACCAGGGCGCGCCTGGGCTCCCTGGCATGCCCAGGTGGGTTGTGCCCACCTGGTGGGCCCCTCTGGTAGTTATTTGCTCCAATATTCGTCATATATTTGATAAAAAAATCTCCGTGAAGTTTCTGCTTGTTTGGAGTTATGCAGAATACGTGGCCTGACGTAGCTTTTCCAGGTCCAGATTTCCAGCTGCTGGAATTCTCCCTCTTTGTGTATACCTTGCATATTATGAGAGAAAAGGCATTAGAATTACTCCAAAAAGCATTATTCTAGATAAAAACATCATAAATAACAGTAAGAAAACATGATGCAAAATGGACGTATCAACTCCCCCAAGCTTAGACCTCGCTTGTCCTGAAGCAAAAACCGAAATCGAAAACATGTCCACATGCTTAGAGAGAGAGGCGTCGATAAAAACAAAATATGGACATAGAAGCATCTTGTAGATTATTGTAACATCAACAATATTAAACATAAGACTTCTATCATATACTTCTCATGAATAAGTAACAGTTCATCACACAATTGAAGTATAAAGCAAAAACTCTATTAAAAACCAACAAACTATGTTCTCAATCAACTTTGCAACTACAATTCATCATCTTTTCAGGAAGGGTCACGTATCGGAGCCTTTAGGCAAGTTCACATACTCAACCATAATATAGTTTTCTATGATTGCTAACACTCACCGCATACACATGAGCAAAATGTTTCAACCAAACAAATAAGAAGATAGGGGCTTATAGTTTCGCCTCTCAACGTATTCAACAATAATAACTCATGCTACCCATATTCAACTGGACATATGTGTCTAGACCTTTCCTCACCACATGATGCTTGCCAAAGGAGAAAATAAAAAGGAATAGAGATAAAACTTTGAATCTTTGCATAAAAGTAAATACATAGAAGTAAAAGATAGGCCCTTCGCAGAGGGAAACAGAGGTTGCCATGCGGTTATTTGTTTGTATGCTCAACCCCTTACTGCAAAAGAACGTCACATTGCATTGCCCCTTGAGATAGCGACCTTTATTATGCAGTCTGTCGCTTTTATTCTTCACCATCACAAGTTCGTGCAACGCTCAATTTTCTCTTACACTAAATGATCTCACACATTTAGAAGCAATTTTTTATTGCCTTTTTGCACCGATGACAACTTACTTGAGGGATCTTGCTCAATCCCTAGGTAGGTATGGTGGACACTTGAAAATAAGATTTGGGCTTAAGGGTTTTTGGATGCACAAGTAGTATCTCTACTTATTGCGGAATTTTTGGCTAGCAAGATAGGGGGCAAGCACCAGATGTTAAAGGATCTATGACAATATTACATCTATGTGAATATGAACAAACATAAATCATTAAGTTGTCTTCCTTGTCCAGCGTCAACAATTTTGGCATATAATATTTTGATGGGGGCTCACAATCACAAAAGATTTCTAGGATAGTATATTTATATGTGAATCTTCTCTTCCCTTATTAATTCTTTCATGAGTTGCATCATTGACTAATGATATGTTTGTCAATCTCTAATAAAATTTTCTACTTATACTTTTCCTTATGTGGTGCCATCACCTACCATAAGATTAGTATATGATCTTCTTGATTTATTTCCTTTCTTTTTATTTATATCCTTTCCTTTTATTTATTTCCTTTCTTTTAATTTGCAACAAGAAAGTAAAGAAAGCAAAAAACTCACACTATTCTTTATTATATATCTTGCACACGACAAGGATAGATTACTAAGCAAACTCTCAAAGAAAGGATTGAACTAAACTTTTATTCATCTAAAGGAAAAGATCAAACTAAAATAAGTAAAGGCAAAAGATAGTGGGGATGATACGATACCGGGGCACCTCCCCAAGCTTGGCGCAAGCCAAGGGGAGTGCCCATACCCGATACTCAATTTGAAGGAAATATGCCCTAGAGGCAATAATAAAGTTGTTATTTATATTTCCTTATACCATGATAAATGTTTATTATTCATGCTAGAATTGTATTAACCGGAAACTTAGTACATGTGTGAATACATAGACAAACTTAGTGTCCCTAGTATGCCTCTACTAGACTAGCTCGTTAATCAAAGATGGTTAAGTTTCCTAGCCATAGACATGTGTTGTCATTTGATGAACGGGATCACATCATTAGAGAATGATGTGATGGACAAGACCCATCCGTTAGCTTAGCACTATGATCGTTTAGTTTATTGCTACTGCTTTCTTCATGACTCATACATGTTCCTATGACTATGAGATTATGCAACTCCTGAAAACCGGAGGAACACTTAGTGTGCTATGTAACGTCACAACATAACTGGGTGATTATAAAGATGCTCTACAGGTGTCTCCAATGGTGTTTGTTGATTTGGCATAGATATTAGGATTTGCCACTCCGATTGTGGAGAGGTATCTCTGGGCCTCTCTGTAATACACATCACTATAAGCCTTGCAAGCAATGTGACTAATGAGTTAGTTACGGGATGATGCATTACGGAACGAGTAAAGAGACTTGCCGGTAACGATATTGAACAAGGTATGATGATACCGACGATCTAATCTCGGGCAAGTAACAGACGATGACAAAGGGAACAACGTATGTTGTTGTGCGGTTTGACCGATAAAGATCTTCGTAGAATATGTAGGAGCCAATATGAGCATCCAGGTTCCGCTATTGGTTATTGATCGGAGATGTGTCTCGGTCATGTCTACATAGTTCTTGAACCCGTAGGGTCCGCACGCTTAACGTTCGATGACGATTGTTATTATGAGTTTATGTGATTTGATGTACCGAAGGTTGTTCGGAGTCCCGGATGAGATCACGGACATGAAGAGGAGTCTCGAAATGGTCGAGACATAAAGATTCATATATTGTAAGGTTATATTCGGACACCGGAATGGTTTGGGTCATATCGGATAAGTTACGAAGTACCGGGGGTTACCGGAACCCCCCCGGGAAGCTAGTGGGCCTCATGGGCCTTACCGGAACCCCCTCCTTCCTTCTCTCCTCCTCCTCCTTCCCCCTTCTCCTACTTGGACTAGGAAAGGGGGAAACCTACTCCTACTAGGAGTAGGATTCCTCCCCCCTTGGCGCGCCCCTTGTGGCCGGCCGGCCGCCTCCTCCCCTCCTTTATATACGGGGGAGGGGGGTACCCCATAGACACACAAGTTGATCTTTAGCCGTGTGCGGTGCCCCCCTCCATAGTTTTCCACCTCGGTCATATTGTCATAGTGCTTAGGCGAAGCCCTGCGTCGGTAACTTCATCATCACCGTCACCACGCCGTCGTGCTGGCGAAACTCTCCCTCGGTCTCAGCTGGATCAAGAGTATGAGGGGCGTCACCAAGCTAAACGTGTGAAGATCGCGGAGGTGCCGTGCGTTTGATACTTGATCGGTTGGGTCGCAAAGACGTTCGACTACATCAACCGCGTTACTAAACGCTTCCGCTTTCGGTCTACGAGGGTACATGGACACACTCTTCTCGCTCACTGCTATGCTTCTCCTAGATAGATCTTGCGTGATCGTAGGAAAATTTTGAAATACTACGTTCCCCAACAGTGGTATCAGAGCCAGGTTTATGCGTAGATGTTATATGCACGAGTAGAACACAAAGAGTTGTGGGCGCTAATAGTCATACTGCTTACCAGCATGTCATACTTTGATTCGGCGTATTGTTGGATGAAGCGGCCCAGACCGACATTACATGACCGCGTTCATGAGACTGGTTCTACTACCGTGGTTTGCACACAGGTGGCTAGTGGGTGTCTATTTCTCCAACTTTAGTTAAATCGAGTGTGACTATGCCCGGTCCTTGTTGAAGGTTAAAACAACACACTTGACGAAAAATTGTTGTGGTTTTGATGCGTAGGTTAGAACAGTTCTTGCTAAGCCCATAGCAGCCACGTAAAACTTGCAACAACAAAGCAGAGGACGTCTAACTTGTTTTTGCAGGGCTTCCTGTGATGTGATATGGTCAAGACGTGATGATATATAAACTATTGTATGAGATGATCATGTTTTGTAACAGTTATCGGCAACTGGCAGGAGCCATATGGTTGTCGCTTTATTGTATGAAATGCAGTCGCCATGTAATTGCTTTACTTTATCACTAAGAGGTAGCGATAGTCGTAGAAGCAATAGTTGGCGAGACGACAATGATGCTTCGATGAAGATCAAGGTGTCAAGCCGGTGACGATGGTGATCATGACGGTGCTTTGGAGATGGAGATCAAAGGCACAAGATGATGATGGCCATATCATATCACTTATATTGATTGCATGTGATGTTTATCTTTTATGCATCTTATTTTGCTTAGTATGGCGGTAGCATTATAAGATGATCTCTCACTAAATTTCAAGGTAGAAGTGTTCTCCCTGAGTATGCACCATTGCTATAGTTCGTCGTGCCGAGACACCACGTGATGATCCATTGTGATAAGCTCTACATTCACTGCTACCTCTTGAGCATGCGTTGGTTTTCCCTTGAAGAGGAAAGGGAGATGCAACAAAGTAGCGTAAGTATTTCCCTCAGTTTTGAGAACCAAGGTATCAATCCAGTAGGAGACAACGCACAAGTCACCTAGTACCTACACAAACTATCAAGAACCTTGCAACCAACGCGATAAAGGGGTTGTCAATCCCTTCACGGTCACTCGCAAAAGTGAGATCTAATAGAGATAATAAAGTAAATATTTTTGGTATTTTTTGTTGTATAGATTGGAAAGTAAAGATTGCAAAATAGTAAACGAGATGCGATGTAAATAAAAGAGATGCAATATAATAAGAAAGAGACCCGGGGGCCATAGGTTTCACTAGTGGCTTCTCTCAAGATAGCATGTATTATGGTGGGTGAACAAATTACTGCCGAGCAATTGATAGAAAAGCGCATAGTTATGAAGATATCTAAGGCAATGATCATGAATATAGGCATCACGTCCGTGTCAAGTAGATCGAAACGATTCTGCATCTACTACTATTACTCCACACATCGACCGCTATCTAGCATGCATCTAGAGTATTAAGTTCATAAGAACGGAGTAACGCATTAAGCAAGATGACATGATGTAGAGGGATAAACTCAAGCAATATGATATAAACCCCATCTTTTTATCCTCGATGGAAACAATACAATACGTGCCTTGCTGCCCCTACTGTCTCTAGGAAAGGACACCGCAAGATTGAACCCAAAGCTAAGCACTTCTCCCATTGCAAGAAAGATCAATCTAGTTGGCCAAACTAAACCGATAATTTGAAGAGACATGCAAAGATATCAAATCATGCATGTAAGAATTGAGAGAAGAACCAAATATTATTCATAGATAATCTTGTTCATAAATCCACAATTCATTGGATCTCGGCAAACACACCACAAAAGAGTATTACATCGAATTGATCTCCAAGAACATCGAGGGGAACTTTGTATTGAGAATCAAAGAGAGAGGAGAAGCCATCTAGCTAATAACCATGGACCCGAAGGTATGTGGTAAACTACTCACGCTTCATCGGAGAGGCAATGGTGTTGATGTAGAAGCCCTCCGTGATTGATTCCTCCTCTGGCAGATCGCCGGAAAAGGCCCCAAGATGGGATCTCACGGGTACAGAAGGTTGCGGCGGTGGAAAAGTGGTTTCGTGGCTCCCCCTGATGTTTCTAGGGTATAAGAGTATATATAGGCGAAAGAAGTACGTCGGTGGAGCTAGGAGGGGCCCACGAGGGTGGGGGGCGCGCCTACCCCCCTAGGTGTGCCCTCCTGCCTCATGGCCGCCTCGTCGAGTTCCAGACTTCGACTCCAAGTCTTCTGGATTGCTTTCGGTCCAAGAAAGATCATCGCGAAGGTTTCATTCCGTTTGGACTCCGTTTGGTATTCCTTTTCTGTGAAACTCTAAAATAGGCAAAAAAACAGAAATTGGCACTGGGCCTCCGGTTAATAGGTTAGTCCCAAAAATAATATAAAAGAGCATATTAAAGCCCATTAAACATCCAAAATAGATAATATTATAGCATGGAACAATCAAAAATTATAGATAAGTTGGAGACGTATCAAGCATCCCCAAGCTTAATTCCTGCTCGTCCTCGAGTAGGTAAATGATAAAAACAAACTTTTTGATGTGGAATGCTACCTAACATATTTATCAATGTAATTTTCTTTATTGTGGCATGAATGTTCAGATCGGAAAGATTCAAGACAAAAGTTTAATATTGACATAAAAATAATAATACTTCAAGCATACTAACAAAGTAATCACGTCTTCTCAAAATAACATGGCCAAAGAAAGTTCATCCCTACAAAATCATATAGTATGTCTATGCTCCATCTTCGTCACACAAAATATTCAAATCATGCACAACCCCGATGACAAGCCAAGCAATTGTTTCATACTTTAGTATTCTCAAACTTTTTCAAATTTCACACAATACATGAGCGTGAGCCTTGGACATAGAACTATAGGTGGAATAGAGTGGTGGTTGTGGAGAAGACAAAAAGGAGGAAGATGGTCTCATATCAACTAGGCGCATTAATGAGCTATGGAGATGCCCATCAATAGATATCATTGTGAGTGAGTAGGGATTGCCCTGCAACGGATGCACTAGAGCTATAAATGTATGAAAGCTCAACAAATGAAACTAAGTGGGTGTGCATCCAACTTGCTTGCTCAGGAAGACCTAGGGCATTTTGAGGAAGCCCATTATTGGAATATACAAGCCAATTCTAATAACGAAAATTCCCACTAGTATATGAAAGTGACAAAATAAGAGCCTCGCTATCATGAAGATCATGGTGCTACTTTGAAGCACAAGTGTGGAAAAAGGATAGTAGCATTGTCCCTTCTCTCTTTTTCTCTTTTTTTTTGTTTGGCTTCTTGGGCCTCCCTTTTTTTCATTGGCTTCTTTGGCCTCTCTTTTCTCTTTTTTATTTCCTCACACGGGACAATGCTCTAATAATGATGATCATCACACTTCTATTTATTTACAACTCAAGGATTACAATTCGATACTTAGAACAAAATATGACTCTATATGCGTGCCTCCGGCGGTGTACCAGGATGTGCAATGAATCAAGAGTGACATGTATGAAAAAAAATTATGAATGGTGGCTTTGCCACAAATATGATGTCAACTACATGATCATGCAAGGCAATATGACAATGATGGAGCGTGTCATAATAGACGGAATGGTGGAAAGTTGCATGGCAATATATCTCGGAATGGCTATGGAAATGCCATAATAGGTAGGTATGGTGGCTGTTTTGAGGAAGATTGCGCGGTACTAGAGAGGCTAGCAACGGTGGAAGGGTGAGAGTGCGTATAATCCATGGACTCAACATTAGTCATAAAGAACTCACATACTTATTGCAAAAATCTACAAGTCATCAAAACCAAGCACTATGCGCATGCTCCTAGGGGGATAGATTGGTAGGAAAATACCATCGCTCGTCCCCGACCGCCACTCATAAGGAAGACAATCAAAGAAACACCTCATGCTTCAAATTTGTTACACAACGGTTACCATACGTGCATGCTACGGGACTTGCAAACCTCAACACAAGTATTTCTCAAATTCACAATTAAATCTACTAGCATGACTCTAATATCACCATCCTCATGTCTCAAAACAATCATCAAGCATCAAACTTCTCATAATATTCAACGCACTTTATATGAAAGTTTTTATTATACCCATCTTGGATGCCCATCATATTAGGAATAGTTTTATAACCAAAGCAAATTACCATGCTGTTCTAAAAGACTCTCAAAATAATATAAGTGAAGCATGAGAGATCAATAATTTCTATAAAATAAAACCACCACCGTGCTCTAAAAAGATATAGGTGAAGCACTAGAGGAAAATTATCTAGCTCAAAAGATATAAGTGAAGCACATAGAGTATTCTAATAAATTCCGATTCATGCGTGTCTCTCCCAAAAGGTGTGTACAGCAAGGATGATTGTGGTAAACTAAAAATCAAAAAATCAAATCATAAAATACGCTCCAAGAAAAACACATATCATGTGGTGAATAAAAATATAGCCTCAAGTAAAGTTACCGATAGACGAAGACGAAAGAGGGGATGCCTTCCGGGGCATCCCCAAGCTTAGGCTTTTGGTTGTCCTTGAATTTTACCTTGGGGTGCCTTAAGCATCCCCAAGCTTAGGCTCTTTCCACTCCTTATTCCAAAATCCATCAAATCTTTACCCAAAAACTTGGAAACTTCACAACACAAAACTTCAACAGAAAATCTCATGATCTCCGTTAGTATAAGAAAATAAACCACCACTTTAAGGTACTGTAATGAAATAATTATTTATTTATATTGGTGTTAAACCTACTGTATTCCAACTTCTCTATGGTTCATACCCCCCCAGATACTACTCATAGATTCATCAAAATAAGCAAACAACATGCGAAAAACAGAATCTGTCAAAAACAGGAACAGTCTGTAGCAATATGGAGGTTTCGAATACTTCTGGAACTCCAAAAATTCTTTTTACGTGAGTAATTTGTCTATTAATCATCTGCAAAAAGAATCAACCTAAAATCAATCTCCAGTAAAAAATGGCAGCTAATCGCGTGAGCGCAAAAGTTTCTGTTTTTTACAGCAAGATCGCAAAGACTTCACCCAAGTCTTCCCAAAGGTTCTACTTGGCACAAACACTAATTAAAACATAAAAATACATCTAAAAATAAGCTAGATGAATTATTTATTGTTAAACAGGAGCAAAAATCAAAGAACAAAAATAAAATTGGGTTGCCTCCCAACAAGCGCTATCGTTTAACGCCCCTAGCTAGGCATAAAAGCAAGAATAGATCTAGGTATTGTCATCTTCTCCCTTTTGGTGATAAAGAGAGAATTTCTTATCTAAAGTACTTATATTTCTATTTTGTGAGAGTACGTGGCCATTAATAGTAGAATCAAGATTAAGCACACTACAAAAATTTGCATCTAAGCTAGCCTTCATCACTCTGATAATTTGATTCTGATAAAAACACGAAAGGGAGGTGGATTCAACCTTTTCACTCATGGGGTGCCCAAATATAGCTTTCATCTTTTCATAGGTATCGATGGCATCCCCCTCAAGAAAACCTTCTTCAAAAATAGAATCCAAAACTTGCTTGAAGGAAGAGGTAAGCCAACATAAAAACTTTTTAAGTAAATCTCAATTTGATATTGGGGCACATAGCTGGCTCGGATCCTTAATAGCCTATCCCAAGCATCTTTCAAAGATTCATCAAGAAAATAACGAAAAATTATGGGGTCATCTTCATCAAAATTATTCAAACTCTCATCGATAATCCCAGTAGGTCTTTCCGTAGCATCATTATTTATGAGCTTAGAAAGGACAGAGGGACTATCCAAATTATTAAAACCCGGGAGAAGACCCTTAGCCCCTTTTGGTTCGGCCATGGCGATAGAAAGGCAAAGGTTTTCGAAAATCGTTTTAGAAGTGGGGGAGAGGAAAACGAGAGGCGAATGGCAAATAATGTAATGTGAGGGAGAATAGTTTATGATGGGTACTTGGTATGTGTTGATTTGGCGTAGATCTCCCAGGCAATGGCGCCAAAAATCCTTCTTGCTACCTCTTGAGCATGCGTTGGTTTTCCCTTGAAGAGGAAAGGGTGATGCATCAAAGTAGGGTAAGTATTTCCCTCAGTTTTGAGAACCAAGGTATCAGTCCAGTAGGAGACGACGCACAAGTCACCTTGTACCTACACAAACAATCAAGAACCTTGCAAACAACGCGATAAAGGGGTTGTCAATCCCTTCACAGTCACTCGCAAAAGTGAGATCTAATAGAGATAGTAAAGTAAATATTTTTGGTATTTTTTGTTGTATAGATTGGAAAGTAAAGATTGCAAAATAGTAAACGAGATGTGATGTAAATAAAAGAGATGCAATATAATAAGAAAGAGACACGGGGGCCATAGGTTTCACTAGTGGCTTCTCTCAAGATAGCATGTATTACGGTGGGTGAACAAATTACTGTCGAGCAATTGATAGAAAAGAGCATAGTTATGAAGATATCTAAGGAAATGATCATGAATATAGGCATCATGTCCGTGTCAAGTAGATCGAAACGATTCTGCATCTACTACTATTACTCCACACATCGACCGCTATCCAGCATGCATCTAGAGTATTAAGTTCATAAGAACAGAGTAACACATTAAGCAAGATGACATGATGTAGAGGGATAAACTCAAGCAATACGATATAAACCCCATATTTATCCTCGATGGCAACAATACAATACGTGCCTTGCTGCCCCTACTGTCACTGGTAAAGGACACCGCAATATTGAACCCAAAGCTAAGCACTATTCCCATTGCAAGAAAGATCAATCTAGTAGGCCAAACTAAACCGATAATTCGAAGAGACTTGCAAATATACCAAATCATGCATATAATAATTCAGAGAAGAACTAAATAATATTCATAGATAATCTTGTTCATAAATCCACAATTCATCAGGTCTCGGCAAACACACCGCAAAAGAGTATTACATCGAATAGATCTCCAAGAACATCAAGGAGAACTTTGTATTGAGACTCAAAGAGAAAGAAGAAGCCATCTAGCTAATAACTATGGACCCGAAGGTCTGTGGTAAACTACTCACGCTTCATCGGAGAGGCAATGGTGTTGATGTAGAATCCCTCCATGATTGATTCCCCCTCTGGCATATCGCCGGAAAAGGCCCCAAGATGGGATCTCATGGGTACAGAAGGTTGTGGCGGTGGAAAAGTGGTTTCATGGCCCCCCTCATGTTTCTAGGGTATAAGAGTATATATAGGCGAAAGAAGTACGTTGGTGGAGCTACGAGGGGCCCACGAGGGTGGGGGCGCGCCTACCCCCTGGGCGCACCCTCCTGCCTCGTGGCCGCCTCGTGGAGTTCCAGACTTCGACTCCAAGTCTTCTGGATTTCTTTCGGTCCAAGAAAGATCATCGCGAAGGTTTCATTCCGTTTGGACTCCGTTTGGTATTCCTTTTCTGCGAAACTCTAAAATAGGCACAAAAAACAGAAATTGGCACTGGGCCTCCGGTTAATAGGTTAGTCCCAAAAATAATATAAAAGAGCATATTAAAGCCCATTAAACATCCAAAACAGATAATATAATAGCATGTAACAATAAAAAATTATAGATACGTTGGAGACGTATCATTCACATACAATGGGTGCAAGCCAGTTTTGCACACGCAGAATACTCGGGTTAAACTTGACGAGCCTAGCATATGCAGATATGGCCTCGGAACACTGAGACCGAAAGGTCAAGCGTGAATCATATAGTAGATATGATCAACATAGTGATGTTCACCATTGAAACTACTCCATCTCACGTGATGATCGGACATGGTTTAGTTGATATGGATCACGTGATCACTTAGATGATTAGAGGGATGTCTATCTAAGTGGGAGTTCTTAAGTAATATGATTAATTGAACTTTAATTTATCATGAACTTAGTACCTGATAGTATTTTGCATGTCTATGTTGTTGTAGATAAATGGCCCGTGCTACTGTTCCGTTGAATTTTAATGTGTTCCTAGAGAAAGCTAAGTTGAAAGATGATGGTAGCAACTACACGGACTGGATCCGTAACTTGAGGATTATCATCATTACTGCACGGAAGAATTACGTCCTGGAAGCACCGCTGAGTGCAAAACCTGCTACAGGAGCAACGCTGGACGTTATGAACGCCTGGCAGAGCAAAGCTGATGACTACTCGATAGTTCAGTGTGCCATGCTTTACGGCTTAGAACCGTGACTTCAACGACATTTTGAACGTCATGGAGCATATGAGATGTTCCAGGAGTTGAAGTTAATATTTCAAGCAAATGCCCAGATTGAGAGATATGAAGTCTCCAATAAGTTCTACAGCTGCAAAATGGAGGAGAATAGTTCTGTCAGTGAACATATACTCAGAATGTCTGGGTACCACAATCACTTGACTCAGCTGGGAGTTAATCTTCCGGTTGATAGTGTCATTGACAGAGTTCTTCAATCACTGCCACCAAGCTACAAAAGCTTCGTGATGAACTATAATATGCAAGGGATGGATAAGACAATTCCCGAGCTCTTCGCGATGCTAAAGGCTGCGGAGGTAGAAATCAAGAAGGAGCATTAACTGTTGAT
The DNA here is from genome assembly GCF_018294505.1 of Triticum aestivum. Taxonomy (NCBI): domain Eukaryota; kingdom Viridiplantae; phylum Streptophyta; class Magnoliopsida; order Poales; family Poaceae; genus Triticum; species Triticum aestivum. Next base: position 242,393,245 of record NC_057808.1, on the reverse strand, counting down.
GGTCAACAAGACCACTAGTTTCAAGAAGAAGGGCAAAGGGAAGAAGGGGAATTTCAAGAAGAACAGCAAGCAAGTTGCTGCTCAAGTGAAGAAGCCCAAGTTTGGACCTTAGCCTGAGACTGAGTGTTTCTACTGCAAAGGGACTGGACACTGGAAGCGGAACTGCCCCAAGTATTTGGCGGATAAGAAGGATGGCAAAGTGAAAGGTATATTACATATACATGTTATTGATGTGTACCTTACTAATGCTTGTAGTAGCTCTCGTGGTTCTAAGTCTGACAGTAGAATGGGGGGTAGGGATGTAGAGGCAAGATCTTAGCTATGGAGAAGTTCTAGGCAAGAGTTTTACGAGTTCAGGCCCTTCTCGGAGGAAGTAACAGCCCTACGTCTCGGAGCCCGGAGGCGGTCGACTGGATTATATGCGTGTGTGTGTTACAGGGGGTGCGAACCCTTGTCTCAGAGGAGGGGGTGGCTTATATAGAGTGTGCCAGGACCCCAGCTCCCCTCCGTTACACAGGATTCAATGTACATAAAGTGAGAGCGTTACAGGTAACGTCAATAATAAAGTGATATAAATGATCATTAAGTCTATGTGTAAACGTCTGACCGTTGCTGCGCAGAGTGGCTTTAGGTCTTCTGCACGTCGAGTGGTTGAGTGGTCAAGTGACCTAAATAAGGAGAGATCTCCGAGTGAATGGTAGGTCGAGTGGATTGCACTCAACACCTTTGTTGAGCCCTCTCTATTTGCTCTTGAACTTCTTTGCTTCTAGGACAACGACCTTAGGTAGTACGTATAGGTCAGGACTATCGCCCTACCCTAGGTCTATGTCCTCATCGTTAGCCCCCGAATGGATTGAGGTCCGAGTGAAAAGAAGGTTGAAGTTGATCTTGCTTTGACTCTTGCCTTTCTCAAGAACTCATCTCTGAACGGAGGCTAGTGTTGGTACTTCGGCTTCGTTTCAGTCGCCTTGATCGATTCAGGAATTGCCGATTGGTTTTTATAATGTCACCCGCCGAGTGTTGTCTTTGACGCGAAATCTTTGGCGTGATCGGTTGCAAAGGATCCCGGATTTCGCGGGATTCGAAATTTCGGTGAAAGCGCGCCAGGCGGAGCGTGCCGTGGTAAGCGGAGTGGATAAACAAGACATTTCGATTTCTGCGCCACCTTTTTCACCACGTATCCCGTGTATGACTGTTGCGGGATTTGACAGGATCGCCCGGACCCACGCGTCAGCCACTCGGAAGTGGGCCTTTAAAAGCGGCGAGGCCGAGGCGTCCGCACTGTGCGTGTCCATTCTCTTTCTTCTTCCTCTCGCTCTTTCACCCCATCCGACTTCTCCACTCTCGACGCCTCCGCTCTGCCGCCATGGGGAAGGAGAAAACGGCGGCGCTGGAGCACGCGAAGAAGGCGACGGGGGCGGCGAAAGGCAAGAAGACGAATCGGGGATCTTCATCGCGCTCGGGGCTGCCGCGGGGTTGGATCCAGGGAGATTGGATCCGTTCCTCGCTTCAGCAGGAGGACTTGGACGATATGGCCGAGTCAGGGCTGATCGTCCATGGGTCCGCGCGGCTGCCGGAGGGGGAAACGGAGCCACAGCCGCAACCGGGTGAGTGTGTTCTGCTTGCCACCCATGTCGACCGCGGTTTCTCGCTTCCTCCACACCCCTTCTTTCGAGGTTTCTTGAATTTCTTCAGGGCTCAACTCCATCATTTCACTCCCAACACCATCACATACCTAGCCGCATTCGTGTCCATGTGCGAGAATTTTCTGGGGTGTCGACCGCACTGGGGTCTTTTCAAGCACATTTTCACCATCCGCTCCCAAACAGTGAAGAAAGCGAACTCGAACGACGAGAAAACCCATGTTATCCAGATGTGTGGGGGTCTGGGTATTCAGAAGAGGAAGAGGAGTTCCTTCCCTTCGACGACTCTTCCTGAGTCGGTCAGGGGCTGGCAGTCGACCTGGTTCTATTGCCAGGATATTGCGATGCCAGGCCAGTCGACTGGACTTCCCCCTTTCTCTCTTGATCGTGTTCAAACTCCATCTTCGTTGAAAGTGACCGCCGCGGAGAAGCCGGAGACGGGCATGTTGGTCGAGAGAGTAGTTCAACTGATCAACCAAGGTGTCACCGGCATGGATCTGCTGGAGGTGTTCCTCAGTCGACGCATTCAACCACTCCAAGCTCGCGACCACTCCATGTGGATGTACTCCGGGGCTGGTGATACCGCTCGGGTTCATCCGGAGGAGGTGGAGGCCAAAACAGTGGCCGAGTGGTTGAGGGGCATCACCGGGAACAAGGACAACCCCAGGGGTGCCAGGAGGGTCAAACCTTTCAGCGAAAGCAACCAGCCAGACAAGGTTTGGCCACTACACTTGATTGAATTTGGATGTGTTTTCTGACTGTTTGTTGATCCGACTGATTTCCACTCGGCTCCTTGTTTTGTAGATTTATACAGAGATGTACTCAATGCCCAATGGCGAGCAAGCTCTGGAGCAGGACCATGAAGGTGAGGACAGCGCGGAGGAGAGCGGCGAGTGGGAGTCACCAGCCGACGGTGATGAAGATGAGAGCGATGAGTCGGACGACGAGGAGGTAGCCGACTCACCACCTCGTTCCGAACGTCGATCCAAGCAGCACCATGATCCCGCGGGCAGGCGCGGCAAGGCTGTGGCCTCGAGCGCTCCATCTCAAAAGCGCGCTCGGTCTTCGACTCCAGAATTGGCTGAGAAGGTCACCAAGCAGCCCAAGATCAATCCTTCGAAGGCTCGGAAGACCCTGCCTAAAATCAAGATGGACGTTCCTGTTGCTTCTGGGTAAATGTTCTCCCTGTATTTTCTTGTTCTGACCGATTCTCTTGTACTGACCGAGTGGATGCTGAACCTTTACAGCCCGGCCTCGGCTGCGACTGATATGGATATCGACAAGACTCCAGTCGACGAGGAAACCGCCGATGCAGCTACCTCCAAAGCCAGTAAGTCTGCCCGACTCGAATTTATTTGGACGACTGGATTGTTTGTCAGCTATCTCTTTGACTTTCTCTGTCTGTTGCAGCACCACGAGACGTTGTTGTGCTCCCGGACGATGAAGAAGAAGTACCGCTGAGGGGAAGGAGGAGGAGGGACGCGGAACTGAGCGGGAAGACGCCTGAGGTCCAGGTTCCTCAGTCGACTGAGATGCCTGAGACGGCAGTCGAGCGATCGACAGATCCGGCACGTACCAACGTCACTTTCGCTATCCCGCTGTCGACTGATTGCCCATCAGGATCAGCTGCTCAGACTTCTGCTGCGCCAATACCGACTGCTCTGCCATCATCGCTTTTCACTGCGTATCAGACTCCGGACGACCCACCGGCTGCCGCCAAAGAAGCTCTTCTTCAGTTGAACCTTGTGATGGGGCAAATGAAAGTGGTGCATGAGGCCAGTCAGGTGGCCTTCAACGCCGGAGCAGCTCTGCAGACCAATGTCCAGGTTAGTTGATTCCTGATTGATCATACTTCTCATCCGATCACCCACTGGGTGTGACTGTTATGAAGTTGTACGAGGCAATTTGAGTCGTCTTGAATTGAATCTTTGAACTAGTGGGGGCACTCTTAGTGCACCCACTGGGTGTAGTCCCCGAGACCATAGTTGACTGCGGGCAGTCGACTGTGGTCTGAGAATCTAAATTTTGTCACTCGGTCTGGACGGACCAGGTCGAATGAAACCAGAACCAGTGGGGGCACGCTAAGTGCACCCACTGGGTGTAGTCCCCGAGACCGTGGTTGACTGCGGGCAGTCGACTATGGTCTGAGAACTTTTTTTTACTCTCGCGCTGGGCAGGCCATGTCGAGTGTTTATTCAAACCAGTGGGGGCACGCTAAGTGCACCCACTGGGTGTAGTCCCCGAGACTGCCGTTGAATGTTTGATTCGGTGGTAGTCTTAGAGTAGCTATCACTGTGATGTCTTTTTATCTCAGTCAACTGATATGGCTTATACTGCAGAAATCTTGTGATCTTGGGGCTCAGCTTTCTGCAATGAACAAACAGCAAATCAGCCTCAACCTTGATCTGGAATTGGCCAAGAAGAATCTCAAGACTGCTCGTGATGAAGTAGCTGCCATGGGAGGTAACCAATCGTCAACTGTCTATCTCACTGCTGGCACTTTTCCTTTCCATTTTTTGAACCGAGTGACTCCACTCGAGCAGATGTATGTAGTGAAAACCGTCAACTCCAAGCCCGTCTGAAGAATGTTATTTCTTTAGAGAAAATGAAGCAGGCTTTGGAGAAGAAGGATCAGGATCTTGCTGCTGCACAGAAGGAAGCGCGAGAGAAGACGGCGCTTGCTGACAAGAAGCTTGCTTCAGTCGGCAAGTTAGAAGAAGAGAACTCCAAACTGAAGGCTGCTGTTTCTGACGCCAATCGGGAGGTCGAGCGACTGAAGAAAGACAAGGACAAGCTGACAAACGAGCTTGGGAGCCTCAAGGCCAGGAAGGGCGAGTTGGAGTCTTATCTGGGCCAGCTTGCTGCAAAGCTGGTCCTAAAACTTGAAGGTACTGATGATTGACTGACTTATTGCGGTCGACTGTCAAGCCCGATCATATCGTCGACTCACCGTTTACTCAACTGTGCAGAGCTTTGCCAAGATTTTGAAGCGGAAACTGGGCGGGTCGAGACAGGTCTCGACCCCATAAATTGCCCAGTCAAAGATGACGTCGCAATGAATGTGCTGCGATTGGAATCTCGCATGGACAGCGCGGTTGCTTATCTTGCCCGCCTGAAGGCGGCGATGACTCGGGTTGATGCTGAACTCTGGCCTCAGGCGGAACTATCTCAAGACCTCGAGTCTCTGATGGCTCGACTGAACCAAATACCTGACCGAGTGCAAGAATGGAAAAAGTCGTCTGCTCGCTGCGGTGCTGATGTCGCCTTGTCTCTGGTCCGAGTGCACTGCAAGGATGTCAAAGAAGACAAGCTGGCGGAGCTCAAGGTTGCTAACACAAAAAGGCACACTTTCCAGTCCTTTATGGACACTTTCCTTGACGCTGCCACTCGCATCGCAGACAGCATAGACCTTGACAGTTTCTGCGACCCAGCCAGTCCTTCTCCCGATGAGTGACCAAAAAACATTATGCTCCACCTTTATTTGCCTCGGAATGCCGAGTGATTGTGTAATCTTTAAACTTCTTCGGGCTTGATGCTCGAGTACTTTTGATATGCGGTCCGGAACCTTAGGATTTATCTGAACTTTGTTTACCTTGAAATATGCTTGCGTTTGTCTTCGAGTGGGTTTTGTTCTTCACTCGGAATAATCTTTGAACTTGAGATGCAGCTCTGAGGAGGAGATTCCAGTCGACCTGCACCTCATCGTCCTTGTGGATGAGGATGGAGCGTACGTTGTACTTGTGGTGTAGTTCCGAGGAGAAGGTTGCAGTCGACCTGCACCTCGTCGTCCTTGCGGATGAGGATGGAGCGTACGTTGTACTTGTGGCGTAGCTCTGAGGAGAAGGTTGCAGTCGACCTGCACCTCGTCGTCCTTGCGGATGAGGATGGAGCGTACGTTGTATTTGTGGCGTAGCTCCGAGGAGAAGGTTGTAGTCGACCTGCACCTCGTCGTCCTTGCGGATGAGGATGGAGCGTACGTTGTATTTGTGGCGTAGCTCCGAGGAGAAGGTTGTAGTCGACCTGCACCTCGTCGTCCTTGCGGATAAAGATGTGTTTCAAACTTAGGCGAGTACTGGACTGCAGCTAAGCCCCCGAGTGGGAGGGTTGCTCACCACTCGGTAGGATTTTTCACACTTAGGCGAGTACTGGACTGCAGCTAAGCCCCCGAGTGGGAGGGTTGCTCACCACTCGGTAGGATTTTTCAAACTTAGGCGAGTACTGGACTGCAGCTAAGCCCCCGAGTGGGAGGGTTGCTCACCACTCGGTAGGATTTTTCACACTTAGGCGAGTACTGGACTGCAGCTAAGCCCCCGAGTGGGAGGGTTGCTCACCACTCGGTAGGATTTTTCACACTTAGGCGAGTACTGGACTGCAGCTAAGCCCCCGAGTGGGAGGGTTGCTCACCACTCGGTAGGATTTTTTCAAACTTAGGCGAGTACTGGACTGCAGCTAAGCCCCCGAGTGGGAGGGTTGCTCACCACTCGGTAGGATTTTTCAAACTTAGGCGAGTACTGGACTGCAGCTAAGCCCCCGAGTGGGAGGGCTTGCTCACCACTCGGTAGGATTTTTCAAACTTAGGCGAGTACTGGACTGCAGCTAAGCCCCGAGTGGGAGGGTTGCTCACCACTCGGTAGGATTTTTCAAACTTAGGCGAGTACTGGACTGCAGCTAAGCCCCCGAGTGAGAGGCTTGCTCACCACTCGGTAGGATTTTTCACACTTAGGCGAGTACTGGACTGCAGCTAAGCCCCCGAGTGGAGGCTTGCTCACCACTCGGTAGGATTTTTTCACACTTAGGCGAGTACTGGACTGCAGCTAAGCCCCCGAGTGAGAGGCTTGCTCACCACTCGGTAGGATTTTTTACACTTAGGCGAGTACTGGACTGCAGCTAAGCCCCCGAGTGAGAGGCTTGCTCACCACTCGGTAGGATTTTTTCAAACTTAGGCGAAACGGATTCGCGGCTAAGCCCCCGAGTGAGAGGCTTGCTCATCACTCGGTAGGATTTTTCAGACTTGGGCGAAACGGATTCACAGCAAAGTCACCCACTGGGGGATTTCAGACGCAAACAAAAGTAACAACAACCATTTAGGAAGACTGTAAAGCTCTTGTCTTTGATAAACAAACTACAAAGGTATTTCTTATTACATCTCATCCGAATGAGTACTCAAGTATAAAAGGGGCGGAGCAGCTCCGCGTTCCAAGCCCGTGGCTCGTCTTTCTGATGCTCGACATTGTAAAGATGGTATGCTCCATTGTGGAGAACTCTGGTGACAATGAAGGGACCTTCCCAAGCAGGGGCGAGCTTGTGTGGTTTCTGCTGATCCACTCGAAGAACCAAGTCTCCCTCTTGAAAGGCTCGGCCCCTCACGTTTCTGGCGTGGAATCGACGCAAGTCTTGCTGATAAATGGTCGACCGGATTAAGGCCATCTCTCTTTCCTCCTCTAGGAGATCGACTGCGTCCTGCCGGGCCTGTTCTGCTTCATCTTCAGAGAAGAGCTCGACTCGGGGTGCATTGTGAAGCAAGTCACTCGGTAGAACAGCTTCAGCTCCATAAACCAAGAAGAATGGAGTTCGGCCAGTCGACCGATTGGGAGTTGTCCTCAATCCCCAAAGAACTGATGGAAGTTCATCGACCCAGGCGCCTGCTGCGTGCTTGAGATCACGCATTAGACGGGGTTTCAGTCCTTTGAGAATCAAGCCATTTGCTCTTTCTGCTTGTCCATTCGACTGCGGGTGGGCGACTGAAGCATAGTCGACTCGTGTGCCTTGGGAAGCACAGAAGGCTCTGAACTCATCAGAATCAAAGTTCGACCCGTTGTCAGTGATGATGCTGTGCGGAACTCCATATCTGAATGTCAATTCTCTGATGAAACTGACGGCAGTACTGGCCTCAAGATTCTTGATAGGCTTGGCTTCAATCCATTTGGTAAACTTGTCGACTGCTACAAGCACATGAGTGAAGCCGCTCCTACCAGTCCTCAGGGGTCCAACCATATCCAATCCCCAAACAGCAAAGGGCCAGACGAGTGGAATAGTCTTCAGGGCTGACGCAGGCTTGTGGGACATATTGGAGTAAAACTGGCAGCCTTCACATTTGTCGACTATATCTTTCGCCATTTCATTTGCTCGTGGCCAATAAAATCCAGCTCGGTATGCTTTGGCCACAATGGTCCGAGAGGACGCATGGTGACCACAGGTCCCCGAGTGGATGTCGTTGAGGATCATTCGACCTTCTTCTGATGTTATGCATTTCTGGCTGACTCCAGTTACGCTTTCCCTGAACAGATGTCCTCTTATCACAGTGAAGGCTTTGGATCGACGGACGATCTGTCGAGCCTCTTCTTCATCCTCTGGGAGTTCCTTCCTAAGGATATACGCAATGTATGGCACTGTCCAGTCGGGAGTGATGACCAAAACCTCCATGATCAGGTCGACCACGGCTGGGACTTCGACTTCAGTCGGATCTGTGGCACTCTTAGGCTGCGGGGGCTCTTCAGTGAAAGGATCTTCTTGAACTGAAGGTGTATGAATGTGTTCTAAAAACACGTTGCTGGGAATGGCTTCTCTCTTGGAACCTATCTTTGCCAAATCATCGGCTGCTTGATTTTTCAGTCGGGGTATATGATGGAGCTCTAACCCCTCAAACTTCTTTTCCAACTTCCTCACCGCATTGCAATAACCAGTCATAGCTGGGCTTCTGACGTCCCACTCCTTCATCACTTGATTGACTACCAAATCTGAGTCGCCGTAGACCATGAGGCGACGGACGCCGAGTGAGATGGCCATACGTAACCCATACAAAAGTGCTTCATATTCCGCTTCGTTATTGGAGGAATCAAAGTGAATCTGGAGAACATATCTGAGCTTGTCTCCTCGGGGGGATACCAGTACCACCCCAGCACCGGAACCATTCAGCATCTTGGAACCATCAAAGAACATGGTCCAGTGCTCCGAGTGGATTTGAGTCGGCAGTTGCTGTTCGATCCACTCGGCGAGGAAATCTGCTATTGCTTGGGACTTGATAGCTTTCTTTGCCTCAAACTTAATATCCAAGGGAAGGAGTTCAATCGCCCACTTTGCCACTCGACCAGTTGCATCTCTGTTGTTCAGAATCTCTGATAATGGAGCGTCGCTGACGACTGTAATGGAGTGGTCAGAGAAATAATGTGCAACCTTCTTCGTGGTCATATAAATCCCATAAACAAGCTTCTGATAATGTGGATATCTTTGCTTTGATGGGGTCAAAACTTCAGAAACATAATATACTGGGCGCTGAACTTTATAGGCTTTTCCTTCCTCTTCCCGTTCGACCGTAAGTACTGTACTGACAACTTGTCCAGTGGCTGCAATGTAAAGCAGTAAAGGCTCTTTGCTGATTGGGGCAGCAAGCACCGGCTGGGTGGAAAGCAGGGCTTTGAGCTCTGCAAATGCTGCATCAGCTTCAGGAGTCCACTCGAACTTATCAGACTTCTTCATTAGTCGGTAAAGAGGCAATGCCTTTTCACCGAGGCGAGAAATGAATCGACTTAAGGCGGCCAAACAACCTGTAAGCTTCTGGACATCGTGCACACGCACAGGGCGCTTCATTCGGAGAATGGCACCAACTTTCTCTGGGTTAGCATCGATCCCTCGTTCGGAAACGAGGAAACCGAGTAATTTTCCGCCCGGAACTCCGAATGTGCACTTTGATGGATTAAGCTTGATATCATACCTTCTGAGGTTGGCAAAAGTTTCAGCAAGGTCAGCCAACAGGTCGGAACCTTTACGTGACTTGACCACAATGTCATCCATGTATGCTTCCACATTCCGACTGATTTGAGTGAGTAAACACTTCTGAATCATCCTCATGAATGTGGCTCCAGCATTCTTCAGACCGAATGGCATGGTGACATAACAGAAGCACCCGAATGGAGTGATGAAAGCTGTTTTTATCTCATCGGGTCCATACAGTCGGATCTGATGATACCCGGAATAAGCGTCCAAAAAGGACAAGCGCTCACACCCTGCAGTCGAGTCGACAATTTGATCGATGCGGGGGAGAGGAAAGTGATCTTTCGGGCAGGCCCGATTGATATGCTTGAAGTCAATGCACATGCGAAGTGAGTCGTCCTTCTTGGGGACCATGACAACATTGGCTAACCACTCGGAGTGGTAAATCTCTCGGATAAACTCAGCTGCTAGGAGTCGAGCCACTTCTTCACCGATTGCTTTTCTCTTCTGCACGGCGGACCGTCGAAGATGTTCTTTGACCGGTTTCACTTTTGGGTCGACTCGCAAACGGTGCTCAGCCAGCCCCCTGGGAACACCTGGCATGTCAGAAGGTTTCCATGCAAAGATGTCCCAGTTCTCACGAAGGAACTGGATGAGCGCTTCTTCCTATTTGGAGTCGAGTGTTGTCGAGATGTGAGTCGGAGCAGCATTGGGATCGGTCGGGTGAATATGAATCGGCTTCGTTTCACCAGACGACTGAAATGCTGAATCCGTGGCAGGCTTCTTAGCTCGCAACAAATCACTCGGATCTGCATTTTTTTGATACTCCTGTAATTCCACAACTGCCATTTGTGCATCGGCGATCTTTGAGCCCTTCTGGAAGCACTCTTCTGCCTTCTTCCGATTGCCAGTGATGGTGATCACTCCTTTAGGACCAGGCATCTTCAATTTAAGGTAAACGTAACATGGTCGAGCCATGAAACGTGCATAAGCCGGCCTGCCCAGAATAGCATGATAAGCACTCTGGAAATCGACGACTTCAAACGTCAACTTTTCTTTGCGGTAATTCTTGGAATCACCGAAAACCACATCGAGGGCGATCTGGCCGAGTGACTCAGCCTTCTTGCCAGGAATAACCCCATGGAAACTCATATTGCTTTCACTGAGTCTGGACATCGGAATGCCCATCCCTTTCAAGGTCTCCGCATACAGTATATTCAGGCCACTGCCACCATCCATCAGAACCTTAGTCAACCGAGTGCCTTCGACGACTGGGTCGACCACCAACGCTTGCCTCCCAGGGGTGGCTATGTGTGTCGGGTGATCAGACTGGTCGAATGTAATGGCAGTCTGGGACCACTTCAAATAACTGGGCGTCGCCGGAGCGACCATGTTCACTTCTCTGTTGATGACTTTCAGTCGACTCTTGCTCTCAACATCAGCAAAAATCATCAGAGTGGAATTGACGTGGGGGTAACCATCATCGTCCTCTTCCTTATCCTCAACTTTGTCCGATTCTTTCTCCTTTTCTTTGGGCTGTTTCTCTCGGAACTGCTGGATTAGGAGCCGACATTGTCGAGTGGTGTGTTTCGGGTAAATGAGATTACCCTCCTCATCTTTTTTGATGTGAATGTGGCATGGTAAATCCAACACATCATTTCCATCTTGATCTTTTACTTTCTTGGGGTTCCATGGCCCTTTGGGCTTCCCCTTGAACTTTCCTTGAGTCACGGCTAAGGTTTCTCCAGGAGCAGCTGGCTCGGCTTTGCGCTTCTGCTTCCGACTGGAGTTCCCTCCCCCGGTTTCGTGGGCGACTGTTTTGTGCTTGCCACTCCGGAGCCGATCCTCCTCTTCACCATTAGCATACTTGGTGGCAATTTCCATCATTCGACTCAGAGACATATCTCCGGTCCGACCGAACTTCAGATTCAATTCTCGATACTTGACGCCTTCCTTGAAGGCACAAACTGCTTGGTGATCAGACACATTTTCCACCGTGTGGTGCAACGTGATCCACCTCTGGATATAATCTCTCAAAGTTTCATTCGACTTCTGCACACAAGACTGTAGCTCAGTTAGCCCCGCTGGTCGTTTGCATGTACCCTCAAATGTTCTGACAAACACTCGGGCAAGCTCTTCCCAACTGTAAATACTGCCAGGTGCTAACTGATTCAACCACGCTCTGGCCGAACCCTCTAACATCAGAGGCAGGTGCTTCATGGCCACTTCGTCATTGCCACCACCAATCTGCACAGCCACTCGGTAGTCCTCAAGCCAAGTGTCAGGCTTGGACTCACCAGTGAATTTGCTGACTCCAGTCGCCAACCTGAAGTTGGGAGGAATCACTGCTGCTCTGATGGCTCTGCTGAAACACTCGGGACCCGAAACATGCACCCTGCTGCCGGTCGGGTAATCTCTATCGTGGCCATCTCTGTGTGCTCTGTTCCTGTCAACCAAACCTTGAACGAGAATGGATCTCGCGTCAAAGCCTGGCTCCCGGGGGTCGACTGGAATCCTTCGCCCACCACTGTGAGGGCGCCTGTCATCGTGTTGCCGAGGTGCGTATGACCCACTCCTTGGGGGAGGCGTGGGCACTCGGCGACGATCATCGTGGTCGAGTCGGTGATCATACTGCTCACGGTTTCTGTACAGATCTCGTCGGTCTCCACGTCCCTCACGCCTCGGGGGCGATCTTGGACTGTGAGCCGACTGGACTGTGTCTGCTACCACGGATCTGCTATGGATCCTATTCCGCGACTGAGATACTGCTGTGTTTTGTTCTCCTGCTGCCCGGAGTAAAGCCCTGATCTGCATCAAACCTCTGCCAGCTTCTGACTGGGAGGGCTGGATCGACTCTGCTATTCGGGCTGCAGCTGTGAGATTCTGAATCGGAGTTCGGTATACCTGAGTAGGAGGCGGAAAAAGTTGTCGTCGACTGGACTCAGGAATCCGCTGCCGAGCACGCTCGTCGAGTGCGTGCTGGAGATTCTCCAGTCGAGTGCGCTCAGCCAAGTTGGCCAGGCGCACCTCCTCCAAGGCCCGGGCCTCGGGGGTTTCTCCAACGATAGGAGTGTGAAGTGCATCCATGTTGCGGCGGCGAAGCTCTTCCCTCTGCTGCGAAGAGAGGGGCTCGGGGCGGTACTCCTCGTGGGCACGCGACGGATCGCCTCCGCCGTCGCCACCATCCTCGCGGGGGAAGCCAGGAGGACTGCGCGGTCCGTTGACCATCAGGACTTCCGCCGCGGGGTCACTGCTGTCGCACTCGGACGCAGTCTCAACGGAGCCAGTCGAACAGGCCGTAGAGAGTTTCGTCGGGCTCGATTGCCGCGACTTGGGGGGTGGCCGATTGGCGAGCCACCGCGTGCCTCACCCACCGCTAGAGCCTCGACCGACCGGAACGCTTGTGCCGGCAGGCAGCAAGGAGTGAAGACACCACCGGAGCCGACCGATACTGAGTCGACGGCTGCCGCAGGAGGACGCCGCGGACGCACGCGCAAAAGTGCGTTGCCCCGCGGACGGGGAGCGCCTCAACGTCGAGTGGAGCTTCTTGGAGCCAAGCGGAGTCGTCGGCGACGAACACGAGCGTGCCGAAACGGATCTCACGGCCCTCGGCCAATCCTCCGCCTGAAACCATGCTGATGGGGATCGGAAAAATCGCAACTTCTCCAGCAAGTCGCTAAAACACCGGCCCCAAGGTGGGCGCCAACTGTCGTGGTTCTAAGTATGACAGTAGAATGGGGGGTAGGGATGTAGAGGCAAGAAATTAGCTATGGAGAAGTTGTACGCAAAAGTTTTACGAGTTCGGGCCCTTCTCGGAGGAAGTAACAACCCTACATCTCGGAGCCCGGAGGCGGTCGACTGGATTATATGCGTGTGTGTGTTACAGGGGGTGCGAACCCTTGTCTCAGAGGAGGGGGGTGGCTTATATAGAGTGTGCCAGGACCCCAGCTCCCCTCCGTTACACAGGATTCAATGTACATAAAGTGAGAGCGTTATAGGTAATGTCAATAATAAAGTGATATAAATGATCATTAAGTCTATGAGTAAACGTCCGACCGTTGCTGCGCAGAGTGGCTTTAGGTCTTCTGCACGTCGAGTGGTTGAGTGGTCAAGTGACCTAAATAAGGAGAGATCTCCGAGTGAATGGTAGGTCGAGTGGATTGCACTCGACACCTTTGTTGAGCCCTCTCTATTTGCTCTTGAACTTCTTTGCTTCTAGGACAAGGACCTTAGGTAGTACGTATAGGTCAGGCCTATCGCCCTACCCTAGGTCTATGTCCTCATCAGTAGCACCTGGGTATTTGATACTGGTTCTGTTGCTCATATTTTCAACTCGAAACGGGGCCACGGATTAAACAAAATATTGTCCAATGACGAGGTGATATGCGGTGGGAAATGTTCAAAGTATGTGATCGCCGTCGTACGCTAACCATCTAACATTACCTTCGGGATTAGTTTTTATAACCATGAATAATTGTTATTTGGTGCTAGCGTTGAGCATGAACATTATATCTGGATCTTGTTTGATGCGAGACCGTTATTCATTTAAATCACAGAATAATGGTTGTTCTATTTATATGAGTAATATCTTTTATGGTCATCCACCCTTGATGAGTGGTCTATTTTTATCGAATCTCGATAGTAGTGATACACATATTCATAGTATTGAAGCCAAAGGATACAAGTTTAATAATGATAGTGCAACTTATTTGTGGCACTGCCATTTAGGTCATATTGGTGTAAAGCGCATGAAGAAACTCCATGCTGATGGGCTTTTGGAATAAATTGATTATGAATCACTTGATGCTTGCGAACCATGCCTCATGGGCAAGATGACTAAGACTCTGTTCTCCGGAACAATGGAGCGAGCAACAGACTTGTTGGAAATAATACATACTGATGTATGCGGTCCGATGAGTGTTGATGCTCACGGCGGGTATCGTTATTTTCTGACCTTCACAGATGATCTGAGCAGATATGGGTATATCTACTTGATGAAACATAAGTCTGAAACATTTGAAAAGTTCAAAGAATTTCAGAGTGAAGTGGAAAATCACGTAACAAGAAAATAAAGTTTCTACGATCTGACCGTGGAGGAGAATATTTGAGTTACGAGTTTAGTCTTCATTTGAAACAATGCTGAATAGTTTCACAACTCACGCCACCTAGAACACCACAGGGTAATGGTGTGTCCGAACATCATAACCGCACTTTATTAGATATGGTGCGATCTATGATGTCTCTTACTGATTTACCGCTATCATTTTGGGGTTATGCTTTAGAGACGGCTGCATTCACGTTAAATAGGGCACCATCTAAATCCGTTGATATGACACCATATGAACTGTTGTTTGGCAAGAAACCCAAGTTGTCGTTTCTTAAAGTTTGGGGCTGCGATGCTTATGTGAAAAAGCTTGAACCTGATAAGATCGAACCCAAATCGGAGAAATGTGTCTTCTTAGGATACCCAAAGGAGACTGTTGGGTAAACCTTCTATCACAGATCCAAAGGCAAAATATTCGTTGCTAAGAATGGATCCTTTCTAGAGCAGGAGTTTCTCTCGAAAGAAGTGAGTATGAGGAAAGTAGAACTTGATGAGGTCATTGTACCTGCTCCCTTATTGGAAAGGAGTTCATCACAGAAATCAGTTCCAGTGATTCCTATACCAATTAGTGAGGAAGCTAATGATGATGATCTTGAAACTTTTGATCAACTCACTACCAAACCTCGTAGGTCAACCAGAGTAAGATCCGCACCAGAGTGGTACGGTAATCCTATTCTGGAAGTCATGTTACTTGACCATGACGAACCTACGAACTATGAGGAAGCGATGAAGAGCCCAGATTTCACGAAATGGCTCGAGGCCATGAAATCTGAGATGGGATCCATGTATGAGAACAAAGTGTGGACTTTGGTTGACTTGCCCGATGATTGGCAAGCCATAGAAAATAAATGGATCTTCAAGAAGAAGACTGACGCTGACGGTAATGTTACTGTCTACAAAGCTCGACTTGTTGCGAAAGGTTTTTGACAAGTTCAAGGAGTTGACTACGATGAGACATTCTCACCCGTAGAGATGCTTAAGTCCATCTGAATTATGTTACCAATTGCCGCATTTTATGATTATGAAATTTGGCAAATGGATGTCAAAACTGCATTCCTTAATGGATATCTTAAAGAAGAGTTGTATATGATGCAACCAGAAGGTTTTGTTGATGCAAAAGGTGCTAACAAAGTGTGTAAGCTCCCACGATCCATTTATGGACTGGTGCAAGCATCTCGGAGTTGGAATATACGCTTTGATAGTGTGATCAAAGCATATGGTTTTATACAGACTTTTGGAGCAGCCTGTATTTACAAGAAAGTGAGTGGGAGCTCTGTAGCATTTCTAATATTATATGTGGATGACATATTGTTGATTGAAATTGATACTAAATTTTTGAATGGCATAAAAGGATAAATGAATAAGAATTTTTCAATGAAAGACCTCGTGTGAAGCTTGCTTAATATTGGGCATCCAAGAATCAATAGAGATAGATCAAGGACACTTAAGTTGGACTTTCACAAAACACATACCCTTGATAAATGTTTTGAAGTAGTTCAAATGGATCAAGCAAAGAAAGGGGTTCTTTCCTGTGTTACAAGGTGTGAAGTGAGTCAGACTCAATGCTCCAGACCACTGCAGAAGATAGAGAGAAAATGAAAAGTCATTCCCTATGCTTCAGCCATAGGTTTCTATCATGTATGGCAATGCTGATGTAGCCTAAACGCTGATGTGTGCCGCTGCGTATCTAGTTTAGCGCAGGGAGGTACCAAGTAATCCAGGAAGTGGATCACTGGATCAGCGGTCAATGAAAATTTCCTGAATACTTGAAAGGACTAAGGATATGTTTCTCGCTTTATGGAGGTGACAAAGAGCTTGCGTCGTAAATGGTTACGTCGATGGTAAGTTTTGACACTGATCCGGATGACTCTAAGTCACAATCCGGATACGTATTTATATTAAATGGAGGAGCTGTAAGTTGCTGCAGTTCCAAATAGAGCGTCGTGGCGGGATCTACGTGTGAAGCGGAGTACATAGCTGCTTCGGAAGCAGCAAATGAAGGAGTCTAGATGAAGGAGTTCATATCCGATCTAGGTGTCATACCTAGTGTATCAGGTCAAATGAAAATCTTTTGTGACAATACTAGTGCAATTGCCTTGGCAAAGGAATCCAGATTTCACAAGAGAACCAAGCACATCAAGAGACGCTTCAATTCCATCCGCGATCAAGCCAAGGAGGGAGACATAGAGATTTGCAAGATACATACGGATCTGAATGTTGCAGACCCGTTGACTAAGCCTCTCTCACGAGCAAAACATAATCAACACCAAGACTCCATGTGTGTTAGAATCATTACTGTATAATCTAGATTATTGACTCTAGTGCAAGTGGGGGACTGAAGGAAATATGCCCTAGAGGCAATAATAAAGTTGTTATTTATATTTCCTTATATCATGATAAATGTTTATTATTCATGCTAGAATTGTATTAACCGGAAACTTAGTACATGTGTGAATACATAGACAAACATAGTGTCCCTAGTATGCCTCTACTAGACTAGCTCGTTAATCAAAGATGGTTAAGTTTCCTAGCCATAGACATGTGTTGTCATTTGATGAACGGGATCACATCATTAGAGAATGCTGTGATGGACAAGACCCATCCGTTAGCTTAGCACTATGATCGTTTAGTTTATTGCTATTGCTTTCTTCATGACTCATACATGTTCCTATGACTATGAGATTATGCAACTCCCGAATACCGGGGGAACACTTAGTGTGCTATCAAACGTCACAACGTAACTGGGTGATTATAAAGATGCTCTACAGGTGTCTCCGATGGTGTTTGTTGAGTTGGCATCAATCGAGATTAGGATTTGTCACTCCAATTGTCGGAGAGGTATCTCTGGGCCCTCTCGGTAATACACATCACTATAAGCCTTGCAAGCAATGTGACTAATGAGTTAGTTACGTGATGATGCATTACAGAACGAGTAAAGAGAGTTGTCGGTAACGAGATTGAACTAGGTATGATGATACCGACGATCGAATCTCGGGCAAGTAACATACCGATGACAAAGGGAACAAGATATGTTGTTGTGCGGTTTGACCGATAAAGATCTTCGTAGAATATGTAGGAGCCAATATGAGCATCCAGGTTCCGCTATTGGTTATTGACCGAAGATGTGTCTCTGTCATGTCTACATAGTTCTCGAACTCGTAGGGTCCGCACGCTTAACGTTCGATGACGATTGGTATTATGAGTTTATGTGATTTGATGTACCGAAGGTTTTTCGGAGTCCCGGATGAGATCACGGACATGACGAGGAGTCTCGAAATGGTCGAGACATAAAGATCCATATATTGGAAGGTTATATTCGGACAACGGAATGGTTCGGGTCGTATCGGATAAGTTACGGAGTACCGGGGGTTACCAGAACCCCCCGGGAAGCTAGTGGCCTCATGGGCCTTACTGGAGAAGAGAGAGGGCTGACCAGGAGGTGGCACACGCCCCCCTTGCCCCAATCCGAATTGGACAAGGGGAGGGGGCGGCGTCCCCCTCCTTCCTTCTCTCCTCCTCCTCCTCCCCCCTTCTCCTACTTGGACTAGGAAAGGGGGAAACCTACTCCTACTAGGAGTAGGATTCCTCCCCCTTGGCGCGCCCCTTGTGGTCGGTTGGCCTCTTCCTCCCCTCCTTTATATATGGGGGAGGGGGGCACCCCACAGACACACAAGTTGATCTTTAGCCGTGTGCGCTGCCCCCTCCACAGTTTTCCACCTCGGTCACATTGTCATAGTGCTTAGGCGAAGCCCTGCGTTGGTAACTTCATCATCACCGTCACCACGCCGTCGTGCTGATGAAACTCTCCCTCGGCCTCAGCTGGATCAAGAGTACGAGGGACGTCACTGAGCTGAACGTGTGCAGATCGCGGAGGTGTCATGCATTCGGTACTTGATCGGCTGGATCGCAAAGACGTTCGACTACGTCAACCGCGTTACTAAACGCTTCCGCTTTCGGTCTACGAGGGTACGTGGACACACTCTTCCCGCTCGTTGCTATGCTTCTCCTAGATAGATCTGGCGTGATCGTAGGAAAATTTTGAAATACTACGTTCCCCAACACAATTCTCTTTTGGTGATGAAGAAGAAGGTGGTGGTGATGAAGAAGAGATATTGTCCTCGGGTTTCCATGGTAGTGGTCCACCATCATAAGAGGAGGAGTGAGTCTCACGGGTCCTGCAACTAGAAGCCAAACTCATACCTTAACCTTGCCTCATATTTAAAGACTTGGTTTTGGAGGTCGTAGATCTGGCTTTGGAGGAAGTTGATTTGCTCGTTGAGAGTGAAGATGATGTCCTTCATGGGCTTGCCATCCACCTTGAGATCACGGGAGAGGTCCGTGATCATGAGGTGATTGGCATTGAGTGCACGCTCCACCATCCCCTTGCATCGGAAGACATCTTGTTCCATAGCTTCAAGCCTGGCCTCCATGGGTCCCGTCCCCTTGGGACATGGCACATCGCGAAGGTGAAGCACCCCCTCATGCATCTGGATGACCTGAGCATGCTGCACCACCTCCCGCTGATATGGGTTGATGACGTTCTTGAAGAACTTGTCCTTGGAGGAGCTTGAAGCAGCCATGGTAGATGGGATCTAACAGAAAACAACAAGGAAAAGAAAACAGAAGATTTCTCCATGATACGGTGGTTAACAGGTTCGGGGGGGGGGGGGTATAAAGATTTTTTATCTTGGGTGACAAGCTAACTGTAGAAAAGCAGAGTCCGGAAGGTGTCCCAGGTGGGCACAACCCACCTGGGCGCACCTGGCAAGCCACGCGCACCCTGGTGTCTTGTGCCCACCAGGGTACGCTTCCTAGAAGTTTCTTATTTTTCTATTTTTCTAAAAATTCCAAAACTGACAAAAAATATTTTTGCGGATTTGTCGGAGTCCGTTTACTTACCATATCATGTACCTCCTTATTTTCATGGTTCTGGAGTGTTCCGGAAGGACTCTTTTATGTGTTCTTCCGGTGTCAAAGTTTGGATAATATTGCTTTCAACATTAATAGGCGTACCTGAGATATGATGTTTTATTCGTTGCCCATTGACAACCTTCGGGTTAGTACCTTCGGCATTATTTATTTTGATGGCTCCGGACTGATAAACTTCCTCGATAACATAGGGGTCTTCCCATTTTGAGAGGAGTTTTCCTGCAAAGAATCTGAAATGAGAGTTGTACAAAAGAACATATTCTCCGACTTTAAACTCACGCTTTTGGATTCTTTTGTCATGCCATCTTTTAACTTTTTCTTTGAATAATTTTGCATTTTCATAAGCTTGGGTTATCCATTCATCTAATGAACTAATATCAAATAACCTCTTTTCACCGGCAAGTTTGAAATCATAATTGAGTTCTTTGATTGCCCAATATGCTTTATGTTCTAACTCCAGAGGCAAATGACAAGCTTTTCCATAAACCATTTTATAAGGAGACATACCCATAGGATTTTTATATGTTGTTCTATAAGCCCAAAGTGCATCATCTAATTTCTTAGACCAATTCTTCCTGGACCTATTGACAATCTTTTGCAAGATTAATTTTATTTCTCTATTGCTAAGTTCAACTTGACCACTAGACTGAGGATGATAAGGTGATGCAATTCTATGGTTAACATCATACTTGGCAAGCATTTTACGGAAAGCACCATGAATAAAGTGTGAACCACCATTAGTCATTAAATATCTAGGGACTCTAAACCTTGGGAAAAGGACTTCCTTAAGCATTTTAATAGAGGTGTTGTGATCAGCACTACTGGTTGGAATAGCTTCTACCCATTTAGTAACATAATCAACAACAACCAAAATATGTGTATACCCATTTGAGGAAGGAAAATGTCCCATGTAATCAAATCCCCAAACATCAAATGGTTCAACATCAAGTGAATAATTCATAGGAATTTCTTGACGCTTACCGATATTACCTATTCTTTGGCATTCATCACAAGATAAGACGAACTTACGGGCATCCTTGATAGAGTAGGACAATAAAATCCAGATTGCAATACCTTGTGAGCAGTTCTATCTCTAGCATGATGCCCTCCGTAAGCTTCGGAGTGACATTTCCATAGGATTTGTCCCTGTTCATGCTTAGGTACACAACGTCTAATAATACCATCTACTCACAGCTGCCGCAGACGCCCTCTCGGCGGAAGCGGCCGTGCTCAATGCGGATGCGGTGGCACTCTCGGCGTAGGCGCCTGTGCTCTCGCGCAGACGGCGACGCTCGGGGGGGGGGGGATGCGGCCATCGTACGTGCCTTCACGAAGCGTTTCCACGGCGTCATCTTTGCAAGAAGGGGGTGCGGGAATGGGGATAGGGATTCGTGGATCCGGGGGTTGACGGCACTGGAGTAGACGAGCCAGCGAAGCTTAAGGAGGAAGACTTAAATAGACCCAGAAATTTTCATCGCAAATGGTTCCTACAAAACAACAGTGTGTGATGTTGTAGATATTTTTTTATTAGCCGTGAAAGACGAATTGGGAGTAAAGTGGCAACGAATGGTGTTTTATATGTATGAGAAAATTTGTAGTACTAATACAACTGTCATGTCAAATTCTGGAAAATTTCAGGGGTCATTTGACCTTTTAAGACATTTAAGTGATTTTCTAGCCATTTAATGACCGTAATTGAAATTTGAACTACATGTACATGCAACAGCTAACCATAATGGTTTGAAAAGTCATATTTTGTGTACTTGTGTGCAATTTAATTCCATGTGCAGTAAATTGGATGGAAATTTCAAACATATTGGTCTAACGGCTATCACACAATTAAGCATGGAGTGCCATGGAATTTAAATTCCAAAAAATTAAAAAAAGATCAGAAACACATGAAACCTTGGTTGATGTAATGTCATGCCACCAAGATGATGTGGTAAAAAAATTGGCATGTTTGACGAAAGTCTAGACACACACCCCTCACAAACTGGAGCAACTCACTAGAAGGCTCGTGCTTCCGAGAGGGAACAATGTTTGATGACGAACGGGAGATAGCTTGCTCTTACGGCCTTCAATTTTTTCTAGATGTAACATGCACTAATACAACTGTCATGTCAAATTTTGGAAAATTTCAGGGGTCATTTGACCTTTTGAAGACATTTAAGTGATTTTCTAGCCATTTAATGACCGTAGTTCAAATTAGAGCTAGATGTACATGCAATGGCTAACCATAACGGTTTGAAAAATCATATATGTGTACTTTTGTGTGATTTAATTCCATGTGCAGTAAATTGGAAGGAATTTTCAAACATATTGGTCTAACGGCTATGACACAATTAAGCATGCAGTGCCATGACATTTAAATTCCAAAAAATTTAAAAAATATTAGAAACACATGAAACCTTGGTTGATGTAATGTCATGCCACCAAGATGATGTGGTAAAAAATTTGCCTGTTTGACGAAAGTTTGGACACACACCCCTCACAAACCGGAGCAACTCACTAGAAGGCTTGTGGTTTCGAGAGGGAACAATGCATGTTTGATGACTAATGGGAGATAGCTTCCTCTTATGGCCTTCAAATTTTTTCTACGTGTAACATGCACTAATACAACTGTCATGTGAAAATTTAGAAAATTTTAGGGGTCATTTGACCTTTTAAAGACATTTAAGTGATTTTCTAGCCATTTAATGACCGTAATTTAAATTTGAACTACATCTACATGCAACGGCTAACCATAACGGTTTGAAAAATCATATTTGTGTACTTGTGTGTGAGTTTTTTCCATGTGTAGTAATTAGAAGGAATTTTCAAACATATTGGTCTCACGACATGGACACATGCATATGTATGCATGGAGTGCCATGGCATTTTAATTCCAAAAAAATAAAAAATGATCAGAAAAACATGAAACCTTGCTTGATGTAATGTCATGCCACCAAGATGATGTGGTAAAAAAATTGGAATGTTTGACGAAAGTTTGGACACACACCCCTCACAAACCGGAGCAACTCACTAGAAGGCTAGTGGTTCCGAGAGGGTACAATGCATGTTTGATGACGAACGAGAGATAGCTTCCCCTTACGTCCTTCAAATTGTTTCTATGTTTAACATGCACTAATACAACTGTCATGTGAAAATTTGGAAAATTTCAGGGGTCATTTGACCTTTTAAAGATATTTAAGTGATTTTCTAGCCATTTATTGACCGTAATTCAAATTTGAACTACATCTACATGCAATGGCTAACCATAACGGTTTGAAAAATCATATTTGCGTACTTGTGTGCGAGTTAATTCCATGTGCAGTAAATTAGAAGGAATTTTCAAGCATATTGGTCTCATGGCATGGACAAATGTACATGCATGGAGTGCTATGGCATTTAGATTCCAAAAAAATAAAAAGTGATCAGAAAAACATGAAACCTTGCTTTATGCAATGTCATGCCACCAAGATGATGTGGTAAAAATTGGCCTGTTTGACGAAAGTTTGGACACACACCACTCACAAACTGGAGCAACTCACTAGAAGGCTAGTGGTTCCGAGAGGGAACAATGCATGTTTGATGACGAACAGGAGATAGCTTCCCCATACGGCCTTCAAATTTTTTCTATGTTTAACGTGCACTAATAAAACTGTCATGTGAAAATTTGGGAAAATTCAGGGGTCATTTGACCTTTTAAAGACATTTAAGTGATTTTCTAGGCATTTAATGATCGTAATTCAAATTTGAACTACATCTACTTGCAACGGCTAACCATAACGGTTTGAAAAATCACATTTTTGTGTATTTGTGTGCGAGTTAAAAAAATCTTCATACGATGTAAATATCTGGTGTTCAAAAAAGAAAATGTAAAGATCTGGCAAGACAATCGACCCCCACACGATTTGCACTATTTTGTGCCTTGAGGTTTGAAAGGTGAATGGCGGGGCTTATTAATCAGACACGGTTCTGTATTGGAAACCGTCAGCTATTATGTTGACACACGAATTCTAATGCGGGAATCGTGTGTAATTCAAACTGTAGTACTCGTAAATTCTGGCAACCGGCGTGTGTACTGTTCCCGTCGATCTAGATTCCGGACGCCAATAAATACTACCTTGCTCACGTCATCTGGCCTGCATTCTCATCTACATCCTCCCCTTGCTCGCCTTCTCTCTATCTCTCTCAAAGCTCTGCCATGGCACCGCCGACCTGCCCATGCGCCGATGAGGAGTCGCCCCCCCCCGAGGACGCTCGGTCGAAGAGCAGCGACGAGGACCCCTATGCGCCGCTGGACGAGGTTGCGCCGGACCCCCAACTTTGGATTGGTTTTGGGGCCAGTATAATCCTTGTCTACGGAAGTCACTGCTGCCGACTGAGAAAGCCAGACAAGTGGTGTTCAAGAAGGAGATGGTGGGGGAGGAAGCCAGGTACCAGGCGGCCTGTGAAGCCCGTGATGCTGCCTGGGAAAAGGAGAAGGTGGAGCTTTGGGGGCAGGCGCGTCCTCGTGTGGAGGAGGTGTACGAAGACGGGTACTTCGTGAGGAAGGTCAAAGGCTCTAGGTGCCTCATCGCTGCGTGGAGGTGGGCCGATAAGCTCCAGCGTGCCACCGACGAGGAGCTCAAGTGGGCGCCCAACGAAATGGCAAGATCGTCCGCGCTCGTCCGCCAGCAAGAGGTAGATCGATATGTCAAGCACTGCGAGGCGGAGGAGGCGGAGTACTGCCTCCGCGCTGGGAAGACGCCGCGCATCAGGAGGGATTATTAGTTGGGAAAATTTTGTTTTTGCCAGTCTAGATTTTTCCAATTTTCCTTATGCCACTCTAGATTTTGACATTTCACTTTTGCCACTCTTAGTTTTTGATAATTATCACAATTGCCATTCCGGTGGCAAAAGCAAAATTTTCAGAGTGGCAATTGTGATACATTTCAAAAGCTAAGAGTGGCAAAAATGAAATAAAATTATTTAGCTTTTGCCACAGAATGGCAATTGTGATAATTATCAAAAGCTAAGCGTGGCAAAAGTGAAATGTCAAAATCTAGAATGGCATAAGGAAAATTGGCAAAATCTAGAGTGGCAAAAACAAAAATTTCCCTTATTAGTTTTAGTATTGTTCGTTTTCAATTTTATGCATTGTACCTAGTAGTTAAGTATCATCACATATATGTGATGATATTATATATATTCTGTGATGAACTAATGAACAATTAATATATATATATATATTAATGAAATAAAATTATATATATAATTATATATACTATGAATTCCATTTTCTATCTGTTTTGTATACTAATTTGAATCTAGCTGTTATCATCCACATATACAGAATGGAAATCGTATATACACCATTGAAACAGAACAATTAACAGAGCAATAAAATGATTGCTGTTAATACATAGCTATCCACGTTGAAACGACTCAACAAAACAAAACGCGTCCATGAGACCATGACCAACAGCCCTTGCCTACGGTAGCTCTTGGCTCTACCTGAACTCGTGGAGGCGTTCGTCCAAGTGGTCGACACGCTCGCGGTACATCTGGAGCGCGATCTTGAGCTCCAAGTTGGCTATTTCATCGGAGATCACCAGCTCAAGGATGTGACGCCCATGTTCCTCTACTGCGCCCAGGTGGACACCTGGGCCAAGGAGGCGGTCGAGCCTACCGATCAGCGCGTTGGCATCGAGCAGGCCATGGACAAGGCGAATGGCGCGACCCATGCGAACGGCATGGCGAGCGTCTGGTGCAAGTACGGCGCGGCCAACCTCTGGTGCAAGTATGGTGCAGAGGGCCTCTGCCCACTCCTGGCGAGGAATGGGGGTACTGCCGGGACGTGTACCCAGCTGCGATGCCGTGTCGACAGCATGCAAGTGCCGATGGATCCGCTCTTGTTGTGCGGCGCGTCGCGCCTCTCACTCTGCGGCGCTCCAATGGTCTCGCTTTGCAGCGAGCCACACCCTATCAGTGTGGACGCGCCTAGCTTGCTCTGAGGCGCGCCATCGATCATGTTGTGTGGCGAGCTGCAGCCTCTCGGCGCTGACATGCCTATCTTGATCCGCGGCGCTCAAGCACCATGCGCCAAGGGTCTGCTCAACCCTGGCGATGACGCGCATCACGACGTCGTCCATGGCGTTGCCGGGGAGCGCCTCGGCCTCGACGGGCCGTGGCGCCTTTTCGTTTTCCTCGTCGATGAGGTTGATGGCAGAGGCGACGCTTTGGTGAGTTGGCATGCTTGGGGAAAGGTGGATGTGCTACAGGCTGCGCTTGTTGCCGCCGTGCGTCACGCGCCGCCTAGGTTTATGCGCAATATCGCTGGGTGGCGGGAAACAGGTGAGGAAATGGTGGGAAACAATGGCGTGTTCATAAAATGCCATCAATTAATGGAAACTTAGCATATAAGGAACATCGAGCTAGCACAAGTAGTAGATGATGATCAGATGAACACGGACCACACTACAGAACCCGTCGGTAATAAATTCATCAATCGCAAACAGTTGTATACTAGCAAGCGTTTGCCCACAACACACACGGCTTATTCCATCACAAACAGGTCGGATGGATCAACATTATGCCACGTATCGCACATAGACAAAAAGTAATGCGGTAGACCTTCTATAACATGTGTTAAGAAAAACAAAAAAAATTCAAAACAAGGACCTTGAGGTTAATTCCACCCCACAACACACACGGCTTATTCCATCACAAACAGGTCAGATTGATCAACTATATGCCACGTATCGCACATTGTCAAAAAGTAATGCGGTAGACCTTCTTTAACATGTGTTAAGAGATGGGTGACCGGATGGGAAGTTGTCAAAATTTCAAAACCCACTGATGGGATGTATCTGAAAGGTCCATCAAGGACATTTATGATCCATCCCATCAGTGGGTTTTGAAATTTTGACAACTTCCCATCCGGTCACCCATCTCATGGCTACTCCAGCCTGAGCACAGTTAACTTGAGAGTTCTCTTAGATGAGCTATTGGTGGAACAACTAGTCCTTGCTGATATAGGATGCCTCTTCACATCCTTATGGCATACCCGGATGACCGCCGGTCGCCCAATGGCCAAGAGATGTTGTGTAGACAGAGCATATCACATACGTGTTATTAGAAGCAATCGTCTGTGTTATTATCAGTCTTCGCACACATTTCTGTTTATAGACCTGTTTGTCGCGTATCAGACACATCTTGTTAAATTGAACCGTTTCTGTTCTCTTGGCTCAAAGCAAACAGTTCATCCAAGTGAACCGTATGCCGTATATCGCACACACCTTGCTCTGGCTGACCGTTTCTTTTGTGTTGCCTAATCACAAACAATTCATCCGAGTGAACCGTATGCTGTATATCGCACACACCTTCATCTGGCTGCCAATTTATGTTCTTCTTCCTCATCGCAAACAGTTCATTGAACTTAACCGTATGCCCTTCATCGCACACGCAACTAAAATATGAATCGTGTTTGATGCATCCGTCATCGCAAATGATTTGCACCTTTTTTGATGGGTTTTTTACATCACCGTTTGTGATTATTGCATCGCACACAGTTTCATCGAAGGGTCTCTGATCGTAGTGTCACGTTAGCAGCATCCTGCAGTAGTGTACCGATGATCGAATCTTGGGCAAGTAACATACCGATAGACAAAGGGAATTACGTATGTTGTCATAATGGTTCACGATAAAGATCTTCATAGAATATGTAGGAGCCAATATGGGCATCCAGGTTCCGCTATTGGTTATTGACCGGAGAGGTGTCTCGGTCATGTCTACATAGTTCTCGAAACCGTAGGGTCCGCACACTTAACGTTCGTTGACGATATAGTGTTATATAAGTTATATGATTTGGTGACCGAATGTTGTTCGGAGTCCCGGATGAGATCACGGACATGACGAGGAGTCTTGAAATGGTCGAGAGGTAAAGATCGATATATAGGACGATGGTATTTGTACACCGGAAGTGTTTCGGGATGTACTGGGAAGGAATCGGGTCACCGGAAGGGGTTCCGGGCACCCCCCGGCAAGTTATGGGCTTAATGGGCCAAAGGGAGGGACAAACCAGCCGACTAGGGGGCTTGTGCGCCCCTCCACTTGTTTGGACAGACCTGGGGAAGGAAAAGGGGGAGGGCTAGGCCATGCGGCCTTTCCGTCTCATGGGAGAAAGGAAAGGGAGGGGCGCCACCCTCCCGTGCCTTTCCCCGCACTCCAAATAAGGAAAGAAGGGAGCGCGGCTTGGGAGGGACCCCAAGTAGGATTCCTCCTACTTGGGCCCCTCCTTTGGCTGCTCCTCCCTCCCTCCCACCTATATATATGTGGGAGGGGGACGCCTAGCACACACTAGAAAATTGCCTAGCCGTGTGCGACACCCCCCTCCACCGTTTACACCCCTGGTCATATTTTTGTAGTGCTTAGGCAAAGCCCAGCGGAGATCACTTCACCATTACCTTCACCACACCATCGTGCTAACGGAACTCATCTACTACCTCGATGTCTTTCTGGATCAAGAAGGCGAGGGACGTCACCGAGTTGAATGTGTGCAGAACGTGGAGGTGTCGTGCGTTCGGTACTTGATCGGTTGAAGCGCGAAGAAGTTCAACTACATCAACCGCGTTGTGAAACGCTTCCGCTTATGGTCTATGAGGGTACGTAGGCACACTCTCCCCCTCGTTGCTATACATCTTCATGGATAGATCATTGTGTGTGCGTAGATTTTTTTTGTTTTCCATGCAACGATTCTCAACAGTGGCATCATGAGCCAGGTCTATGCGTAGATGATATGCACGAGTTGAACACAATGAGTTGTGGGCGGTGGTAATCATACTGCTTACCACCAACATCTTATTTTGATTTGGCGGTATTGTGGGATGAAGCGGCCCAGACCAACCTTACAAGTCCACGCACATGAGACCGGTTCCACCGACTGAC
Source organism: Triticum aestivum (assembly GCF_018294505.1). NCBI lineage: Eukaryota > Viridiplantae > Streptophyta > Magnoliopsida > Poales > Poaceae > Triticum > Triticum aestivum. The sequence continues at coordinate 242,364,949 of NC_057808.1, read as the reverse complement.
ATGCAACAAGTTTTGCATAAAGGTGGCTGGCGGGTGTCTGTTTCTCCTACTTTAGTTGAATCGAATTTTAGTGCAATCGGTCCTTGAAGAAGGTTAAAATAGCAAACTTGACGAAACACCGCTGTGGTTTTTGCCGTAGGTAAGAACGGTTCTTGCTAGAAACCCGTAGCAGCCACGTGAAACTTGCAACAACAAAGTAGAGGACGTCTAACTTGTTTTGCAGGGTATGTTGTGATGTGATATGGTCAAGACATGATGTGATATATGTTATTGTATGAGATGATCATGTTTTGTAAGATATTTGGCAACCGGCAGGAGCCTTATGGTTGTCTCTTTATTGTATGAACAACATACGCCATGTAATTGCTTTACTTTATCACTATGCGTTAGCAATAGTTGTAGAAGCAATAGTTGGCGAGACAACCACGACGCAACAATGGAGATCAAAGTGTCAAGCCGGTGACGATGGAGATCATGACGATGCTTTGGAGATAGAGATCAAAAGCACGAGATGATGATGGCCATATCATGTCACATATTTTGATCGCATGTGATGTTTATCTTTTATGCATCTTATTTTGCTTAGTACGGCAGTAGCATTATAAGATGATCCCTTCACTAAATTTCAAGGTAAAAGTGTTCTCACTGAGTATGCACAGTTGCTATAGTTCGTCGTGTTGAGACACCACGTGATGATCGGGTGTGATAGACTCTACATTCACATACAATGGGTGCAAGACAGTTTTGCACATGCAGAATACTTGGGTTAAACTTGATGAGCCTAGCATGTGCATACATGGCCTCGAAACACTGGAGACCGGAAGGTCGAACGTGAATCATATAGTAGATATGATCAACATAGAGATGTTCACCATTGATGACTACCCCATCTCACGTGATGATCGGACATGGGTTAGTTGATTTAGATCACGTATCACTTAGATGACTTGAGGGATGTCTATTTAAGTGGGAGTTCTTTAGTAATTTGAGTAATTGAACTTAATTTATCATGAACTTAGTCTTAATAGTTTTTATATATCTATGTTGTAGATCAATAGCTCGCGATATAGCTCCCCTATATTTTTATATGTTCCTAGAGAAAACTAAGTTGAAAGATGATAGTAGCAATAATGCGGACTGGGTCCGTGATCTGAGGATTATGTCCTTAATGCACCGCTAGGTGACAGACCTATTGCAGGACATATGCAGATGTTATGAACGTTTGGCAAGCTCGATATGATGACTACTTAATAGTTTAGTGCGCCATGCTTTACGGCTTAAAACCGGGACTTCAAAAAGTTTTGAACGCCACGGAGAATATGAGATGTTCCAAGAGCTAAAATTAGTATTTCAGACTCATGCCCATGTCAGGAGGTATGAGACCTCTGACAAGTACTTCGCCAACAAGATGGAGGAGAATAGCTCAACCAGTGAGCATGTGCTCGGAATGTCTGGGTACTACAATCACTTGAATCAAGTGGGAGTTAATCTTCCAGATAAAATAGTTATTGACAAAATTCTCTAGTCACTATCACCAAGCTACTAGAACTTTGTGATGAACTATAATATGCAAGGGATGACGAAAATGATTCCCGAGCTCTTCGCGATGCTGAAATCGGCGAAGGTGGAAATCAAGAAAGAGAATCAAGTGTAGATGATTAACAAGACCACTAGTTTCAGAAAATAGGCAAGGGAAAGAAAGGGAACTTCAAGAAGAATGGTAAGCAAGCTGCCGCTCCCATGAAGAAGCTCAAAGCTGGACCCAAGCCTGAAACTGAGTGCCTCTACTGCAAAGGAAATGGTCATTGGAAGTGGAACTGCCCCAAATACTTGGCGGATAAGAAGGATGGCAAAGTGAACAAAGGTATATTTGATATACATGTTATTGATGTGTACTTTACTAGTGTTCATAGCAACCCCTGGGTATTTGATACCGGTTTAGTTGCTAAGATTAGTAACTCAAAAACAGGAGTTGCAAAATAAACAGAGACTAGTTAAGGGCGAGGTGACGATGTGTGTTGGAAGTGATTCCAAGGTTGATGCAATCACCATCACACACTCCCTCTACCTTCGAGATTAGTGTTGAACCTAAATAAATGTTATTTGGTGTTTGCGTTGAGCATGAATATGATTTGATCATGTTTACTACAATACAGTTATTCATTTAAGTTAGAGAATGATTGTTGTTTTGTTTACATGAATAAAACCTTCTATGGTCATAACACCAATGTAAATGGTTTATTGAATCTCGATCGTAGTGATACACATATTCATAATATTGATGCCAAAAGATGCAAAGTTGATAATGATAGTGCAACAAACTTGTGGCACTCCCGTTTAGGTCATATTGGTGTAAAGGGCATGAAGAAACTCCATAGAGATGGACTTTTGGAATCATTTGATACTTGCGAACCATGACTCACGGGCAGGATGACTAAAACTCCGTTCTCCGGAACAATGGAGCGAGCTAATGACTTATTGGAAATAATACATACCGATGTGTGTGGTCCGTTGAGTATTGAGGCATGCTGCTGGTATCGTTATTTTCTGACCTTCACATATGATTTGAGTAGGTATGGGTATATCTACTTGATGAAACACAAGTCTAAAACATTTGAAAGTTCAAAGAATTTCAGAGTGAAGTGGAGAATCATCGTAACAAGAAAATAAAGTTTTCTATGATCTGATCGCGCAGGCGAATATTTGAGTTATGAGTTTGGCCTTCATTTAAAACAATGTGGAATTGTTTCACAACTCACGCCACCTGGAACACCACAGCGTAATGGTGTGTCCGAACATCGTAATCGCACTTTATTAGATATTGTGCGATGTATGATGTCTCTTACCCATTTACCACTATCGTTTTGGGGTTATGCATTAGAGACAGCCGCATTCACGTTAAATAGGGCACCGTCTAAATCCGTTGTGACGACACCGTATGAACTGTGGTTTGGCAAGAAACCTAAGATATCGTTTCATAAAGTTTGGGGTCGCGACACTTATTTCAAAAGGCTTCAGCCTGATAAGCTCGAACCCAAATCAGAGAAGTGCGTCTTCATAGAATACCCGAAGGAAAGAATTGGGTACACCTTCGACCACAGATCCGAAGGCAGCATCTTTGTTGCCCAGAATGGAACCTTTCTAGAGAAGGAGTTTCTCTCAAAAAAAGTAAGTGGGAGGAAAGTAGAACTTGATGTGGTAATTGTACCTTCTCTCAATTTGGAAAGTAGCACATCAGAAATCCATTCCCGTGATGCCTACACAAACGAGAGAGGAAGCTAATGATGATGATCATGAAACTTTAGATCAAGTTACTACTGAACCTCGTAGGTCAACCAGAGCACGATCCGCACCAGAGTGGTACGGTAATCCTGTTCTGGAAGTCATGTTACTAGACCAAGGCGAACCTACGAACTATGAAGAAGCTATGACGAGCCCAGATTTTGATAAATGGCTTGAGGCCATGAAATCTGAAATTGGATCCATCTATGAGAACAAAGTATGGACTTTGGTGGACTTGCCCGAGGATCGGCAAGCCATTGAGAATAAATGGATCTTTAAGAAGAAGACAAACGCTGATGGTAATGTCACCATCTACAAATCTCGACTTGTTGCGAAAGGTTTTCAAAAATTCATGGAGTTTACTACGATGAGACCTTCTCACCCGTAGCGATGCTTAAGTCAGTGTGAATGATGTTAGCAATTGCCGCATTTTATAATTATGAAATCTGGCAAATGGATGTCAAAACGGCATTCCTTAATGGATTTCTTAAAGAAGAGTTGTATATGATGCAACCAGAAGGTTTTGTCGATCCTAAAGGTGCTAACAAAGTGTGCAAACTCCAGCGATCCATCTATGGACTGGTGCAAGCATCTCGGAGTTGGAATATATGCTTTGATGTGGTGATCAAAGCATATGGTTTTATACAGACTTATGGTGAAGCCTGTATTTACAAGAAAGTGAGTGGGAGCTCAGTAACATTTCTGTTATTATATGTGGATGACATATTGTTGATCGGGAATGATATAGAATTTCTGGATAGCATAAGAGGATACATGAATAAGAATTTTTCAATGAAAGACCTTGGTGAAGCTGCTTATATATTGGGCATCAAGATCCATAGAGATAGATCAAGATGCTTGATAGGACTTTCACAAAGCACATACCTTGATAAAGTTTTGAAAAAGTTCAAAATAGATCAGTCAAAGAAAGGGTTCTTGCCTGTGTTACAAGGTGTGAAGTTGAGTAAGACTCAAAACCCGACCACTGCAAAATATAGAGAGAATGAAAGTCATTCCCTATGCCTCAGTCATAGGTTCTGTAGAGTATGCCATGCTGTGTACCAGACCTATTGTGTGTCTTGCCATGAGTTTGGCAAGGGGGTACAATAGTGATCCAGGAGTAGATCACCAGATAGCGGTCAAAATTATCCTTAGTTACCTAAAGAGGACTAAGGAAATGTTTCTCGGTTATGGAGAAGATAAATAGTTCATCGTAAAGAGTTACGTCGATGCAATCTTTGACACCAATCCGGATGACTCTAAGTCTTGATCTGGATACATATTGGAAGTGGGAACAATTAGCTAGATTTGCTCCATGCAGAGCATTGTACACATAGAAATTTGCAAAATACATACGGATCTGAATGTGACAGACCCGTTGACTAAACCTCTCTCACAAGCAAAATATGATCACACCTTAGTACTCTTTGGGTGTTAATCACATGGCGATGTGAACTAGATTATTGACTCTAGTAAACTCGTTGGGTGTTGGTCACATGGCGATGTGAACTATGGGTGTTAAATCACGTGGTGATGTGAACTAGATTATTGACTCTAGTGCAAGTGTGAGACTGATGGAAATATGCCCTAGAGGCAATAATAAAATGGTTATTATTATATTTCCTAAATCATGATAAAGGTTTATTATTCATGCGAGAATTGTATTGATCGGAAACTTAAATACATGTGTGAATACATAAACAAACACCGTGTCCCTAGTGAGCCTCTACTAGACTAGCTCATTGATCAAAGATGGTTAAGGTTTCCTAACCATGGACATAAACCTGGGAATAGTTTGGATTGAAACCTTATTTTCAGTTTGGTTCCTACAAGGCTGTCTTTGGATGGGCTGAGCCCCTAGCGTAATCTGGTGTGGTCTGCGTTTTGTGTATTGTTGGATTAGTTTGGTTCGGTTTGGACACAAACAAAATGGTTTCAGACTATTTCAACCCACAGTCAAAGACCAAATCCAGCGACCAAACTGTATTTCGGGATGGGGGCGCGCTTGCGCACGACGCAGGCCTAGCGCATGCTGAGAGTTCACTTTCATCCCGGTGTTCGCACCGAGCAGAGGCGGAGGCTGCCGCGAGCGCGTCCCCGGCGGTCGAAGCCCTCGGTGTCTCGGCGCAGCACGGAGTGCGACGACAGCGGCGTCCATCCTGGAGCTCCAGGAGATGAGGTCCTGACGGCACCGCATGGCCCAACGTGCATGGCAACGATGGGACCAGTCAACCTGCACCGCACCAGCCGGTACGTGCCGCACGGCTGTTCGACGAGGAGGACAAGTCGAACACGCTGTTCGTCCCGCCGGCTGCTGCTGGCGGTGCCGGTGTCGGAGATGCAGAACTGTTGGTGCATCTGAGCCACACGATGTCGCTGCCGGTTTTGACGAGGGCCGGGATCCGAGTGCGCGGCGTGCCGATGTTGACGTACATGAAGAACTAGACGTGCCTGAGATCACCTCCGACACTGCGCCGTCAGCGTCAGGAGATCCCGAGCCGGCATACGAGCGCTGCACGGCGGCAAGCAGGCGGGCGCGCGGGGTGAGCGACGGGTCGTGGAATGGCGACCTGGGGGAGTCGCGGTGGATGAGCTCCACGCTGAACTCGCCGTTGGTGCACCCACACAGCAGCGGCGTCAGGATGAGGAAGAGGCCAAGGAGCAAAAGGGGGCGACACATGGTACACGCCATTGCTTTGCCGATGTCACTAGCGGCATGATGGCTTGTGAAATCAGCTGGTTCTACTTCTACCTCCCCTGTGTTGCGCTCGCTGATTCCAGTACAGGATTCTTACTAGAGTAGGAGTCCGTTAGATACGCATGTGCATATGGATCTGTCTATGGTTTGAATCTGTGGAGTCCATCCAAAAATAGGAGACAGTTTGGATTGGTTTGGGTGAAAAGCTCATATAGTTTGGTTTGGCCCGGAGTCTAGTCAACAAAGTTTGGTTTGATTTGGTTTCAATGATGGACACGCAGTCCTATAGTTTGGCTTGGATTTAGTTTGGATGTCAAACTATTCCCAGGTTTACATGGACATGAGTTGTCATTTGATAAGGGGATCACATCATTAGGAGAATGATCTGATGGACAAGACCCATCCGTTAGCTTAGCATAATGATAGTTCAGTTTGTTGCTATTGCTATCTTCATGTCGAATACATATTCCTTCGATATGACATTATGCAACTCCCGGAAACCGGAGGAATACCTTATGTTCTATCAAACGTCACAACGGTTCGACCGATAAAGAGACTTGCCGGTAACAATATTGAACTAGGTATGAAGATACCGATGATCGAATCTCGGGCAAGTAACATACCGATAGACAAAGGGAATTATGTATGTTGTCATAACGGTTCAACCGATAAAGATCTTCATAGAATATGTAGGAGCCAATATGGGCATCCAGGTTCTGCTATTGGTTATTGACCGGAGAGGTTTCTCGGTCATGTCTACATAGTCCTTGAACCCGTAGGGTCCACACGCTTAACATTCGTTGACGATATAGTGTTATATGAGTTATATGATTTGGTGACCGCATGTTGTTCGGTGTCCCGGATGAGATCACGGACATGACGAGGAGTCTCGAAATGGTCGAGAGGTAAATATTGATATATAGGACGATGGTATTTGGACATCGGAAGTGTTTCGGGACGTAGCGGGAAGGAATCGGGTCACCGGAAGGGGTTCCGGGCACCCCCCGACAAGTTATGGGCTTAATGGGCCAAAGGGAGGGACAGACCAGCCCACTAGGGGGCTGGTGCGCCCCTCCACTTGTTTAGATAGCCCTAGGGAAGGAAAAGGGGGAGGGCTAGCCCCTCCTGCCTTTCCCTCTCATGGGAGAAAGGAAATGGAGGGGCGCCACCATCCCCTGCCTTTCCCCGCACTCCAAATAAGGAAAGAAGGGGGTGCAGCTTGGGAGGGACCCCAAGTAGGATTCCTCCTACTTGTGCGCCTCCTTTGGCTGCTCCTCCCACCCTCCCACCTATATATATATATGTGGGAGGGGGGGCGCCTAGCACACACCAGACAATTGCCTAGCCGTGTGCGCCGCCCCCCTCCACCGTTTACACCCCCGGTCATATTTTCGTAGTGCTTAGGCGAAGCCCTGCGGAGATCACTTCACCATCACTATCACCACACCGTTATGCTGAAGGAACTTATCTACAACCTCGACGTCTTGCTGTATCAAGAAGGCAAAGGACGTCACCGACCTGAACGTGTGCAGAACCGCCGTGCGTTCGGTACTTGATCGGTTGAAGCGCGAAGAAGTTCGAATACATCAACCGCGTTGTGAAATGCTTCCGCTTACGCTCTACGATGGTACGTAGACACACTCTCCCCCTCGTTACTATGCTTCTCCATGGATAGATCATTGTGTGTGCGTATAATTTTTTTGTTTTCCATTCAACGATTCCCAACATCAGCATCCAGTTCTAGTTGTATCGATCGAGATAAAAATCCGAGTGTCCATTACCATGGACACGGCTATTTGAATAGATCAACTTCCCTGCAGGGGTGCACAAACTTACCCAACACGCTCGATCAACTCTGGTCGGACACACAATCAGGTCATGACCGGCCTCAAACGATCAACACACCGCAATCCTACATAGGCTCAAGAGAGAGGCCAACATGCCGGTTTACATCCTAAGTGCACTGGGGTCTTGGACCCATCGCCCTTTGCACTCCTGCATGTTGCGTACCTGGCCGGTGTCAGTCCTGGCTACCTCCTTATACAAGGCAGGTGCTTACACGGGCCACCCGGGCATGCGCCGCTCAGTCGCTGAGGTCCGAAGAGCTTTTGGCTGATGCATACGACGCAGAGTGCCCATACTTATTCCCGCGTGGTGGTCAGTGCAAAAAAGGCCAAAGGCCTACTCGGGTCACATATCCAAACCCTTAGTGTCTTGGGAGCGCGCGGTAACGATCAATGATCCCCGATATGTGGTCCCGTCGCCCCGTCTCACGGACTTACGGCAAGGGCTAAGAATGCCCGGCCGTGCCACGTAGAAAACTCGCGGGTACCCTCCAGGTCAACCCGACTACACATCAACTCGCGAGTACATCCACGATCAACCCGACTTCACATTTCTCTTGCGACTTCAACATGGTTCTAGGGTAAAGTCAAATTAAACCATGTGTTTATAATCATCAAGGGGGGGAATCCGAGGAATCAACCTCGATGGATTTCTACTCGATGGTCCATAACATCAAGGGGGAATTTGAGGAATCACCCTCGAAGGATCCCTACTCGATGTAACGGTCAAGGTGGACTTGGAGGAATCACCCTCGATGGTCCACACTTGAGGAGTTGCACGACGGAGTCGTCATCGGAAGTGGTGAAGGAGGAATCACCCTCGATAGACCACGACCGATTACTACACTACGAAGATTCATCAGAAGTGCTATATGAGGTATCGCCCTCGGCACTCTATAGTAGCTCTGCAGAGTTGTACAACTAGGGGGGTGATGTGATGTGTCAGGCTCTGGACGTCGATCACGTTGATCGAGTCATCGAAGGTAAAGCAGGGGCAACAGGGACAAGGTGAGGGGTCACTGATGGATCAAGAACCAACCTATACTAAGCAGTTTAGGATAAGCAAGTAAGGTAACAATTGCATGTTACAAAATCAAGCTATGCATCAGAATAGGAGCAATCAAATACGATAGCAAAATCTAATGCAATCATGAGAGAGAATGGAATGGGCGACATCACAATGATCAAGGGGGTTTTGCTTGGCTGGATGTCAAGGGCGTAGTCGAGTCAGGAGCAGCGTCAGTCTCGGTGTCTACTGGAGAGAAGAGGGGGAAGAAATAATAAATAAAAAGCAAGTAAGTGCAACACTAAGCATGGCAATACAATATGCAGAGCTAGGGCGATCTAACGCAGTACTACCCGTTGCAGACGGAGAAGGAAAACATCCGGAGGGGTTTTCCTGTCGTTTGGCATTTTCCGGACAGATGAAGAGAGGGGGACGGTTCCCTGTTTAGCATGCTAGGGGCATGTGACAGATGAACGGATTGCATATTCGTATTCATTGGATTTTTCTGAGCAAATTTCATATATAAATTATTTTCATCCGAGTTAAGGATTATTTTATATTAATTTTCAAAGTTCTAAACATTTTCTGTAATTAGTTTAATTCAAAAATGAACTTATTGCGCCAGCATGACGTCACCCTGACGTCAGTAGTCAAACAGCCAGTTGACTAGTCAAACTGACGCCTGCGACCCACCTGTCATTGAGTGGTTAAATTTTTTAAACTAATCTAACTAGCTAATTAAGCACTAGGCACACGAGTCAGTCACTAATTAATTTAACTAATTATATTAATTAGGCTATTTAGTTTAAAACAGGGGGCACACATTAGCTGCTGGGACCGGCCTAGTCAGCGTTGACCGCGGTCAACTTGGCCAAGGGGGGGCAGCGGTGGCCCAGGGGCAGCCACATCGGTGCGGCCGGCGGTGACGCTTCAGCGACGTAGGACGCGGCGAAGGGGCTCGAGACTCCACTGGAAAGGCGCCACAGAGGGCCGTTCCGAGCGCTGGCGGGTTCGTTCGGATGCGGGTGGAGTGGCGCGTCTAGCGGTGGCCTTAGCTCGTGCTGGGGCGGGCTGTAACGACGGAGGCGTCGAGCAGAGGCGGCGGCCGGTGGCGGGCGATGGAGGATTTGGTGATGCGGGGCATGGATCGATGCGCGGAGAGGCCCGACAGGCTATTGACGCACGCGCACACCTAGTGATGATGGCCGTGGGCGCTGGGGCGGCGTGTAAGGAAGGCGACGACAGGCTGAGCGTCGGCCCATGGTCCGGCTCACTGCAGGCGTGGCCGGGCTTGGTGGTGCGCGTGCGCAGAGAGCGCGGGTCACGTCAGGGCACGCGCTGGCGTCTGCTGGATGTAGCTAGGGCGCGGCGAGGGGGCTGCGGGCGCGCACGGGGACTGGCCGAGAGCAGAAGGGCACGACAAGCGGAGCAGTGGGCACGCCGATGCAGCGGGCGAGCTAGAGAGGGAAACGCGGGTGCTCACCGAGGGAGTACACGGGGGCTCGGTGGGGGTTTTGGAGCTGTAGTGGTGGAGCGGATCGGGGCAACGGAGGTCGTCGGCGCCGGGGAGGAAGGAGATGACATAGGCGTTGCTGCGTGCTACCTCTTGAGCACTGCGTTGGTTTTCCCTTGAAGAGGAAAGGGTGATGCAGTAAAGTAGCGTAAGTATTTCCCTCAGTTTTTGAGAACCAAGGTATCAATCCAGTAGGAGACTACGCTCGAGTCCCACGCACCTACACAAACAAATAAGAACCTCGCAACCAACGCGATAAAGGGGTTGTCAATCCCTTCATGGTCATTTACGAGAGTGGGATCTGATAGAGAAGATAAGATAATATTTTTGGTATTTTTATGATAAAGAGTAAAAGTAAAGATTGCAAAGTAAATAAAGATAGAAATAACTAACTGACGGAAGATGAATATGATGGAGAATAGACCCGGGGGCCATAGGTTTCACTAGTGGCTTCTCTCAAGATAGCATAAGTATTACGGTGGGTAAACGAGTTACTGCCGAGCAATTGATAGAATTGAGCATAGTTATGGGAATATCTAGGTATGATCATGTATATAGGCATCACGTCCGTGACAAGTAGACCGACTCCTGCCTGCATCTACTACTATTACTCCACACATCGACCGCTATCCAGCATGCATCTAGAGTATTAAGTTCATAAGAACAGAGTAATGCTTTAAGCAAGATGACATGATGTAGAGGGATAAACTCATGCAATATGATATAAACCCCATCTTTTTATCCTCGATGGCAACAGTACAATACGTGTCGTTTCCCCTACTGTCACTGGGATCGAGCACCGCAAGATTGATCCCAAAGCTAAGCACTTCTCCCATTGCAAGAAAGATCAATCTAGTAGGCCAAACCAAACTGATAATTCGAAGAGACTTGAAAAGATAACCAATCATACATAAAAGAACTCAGAGGAGATTCAAATATTGTTCATAGATAATCTTGATCATAAACCCACAATTCATCGGATCTCGACAAACACACCGCAAAAAGAAGAGTTACATCAAATCGATCTCCAAGAGAATCGAGGGAAACTTTGTATTGAGATCCAAAGAGAGAGAAGAAGCCATCTAGCTAATAACTATGGACCCGAAGGTCTGAGGTAAACTACTCACACATCATCGGAGAGGCTATGGTGTTGATGTAGAAGCCCTCCGTGATCAATGCCCCCTCCGGTGGAGCGCCGGAAAAGGCCCCAAGATGGGATCTCATGGGTACAGAGGGTTGCGGCAGTGGAAATTTGGTTTTGGCTCCGTTTTTGATGGTTTGGGGGTACGTAGGTATATATAGGAGGAAGAAGTAGGTCGGTGGAGCTACGAGGGGCCCACGATGGTGGAGGGCGCGCCCCTGCCTCGTGGCCTCCTCGTTCGTTTCTTGACATCCACTCCAAGTCCTCTGGATCACGTTTGTTCCAAAAATCACGTTCCCGAAGGTTTCATTCCATTTGGACTCCGTTTGATATTCCTTTCCTTCAAAACACTGAAATAGGCAAAAAAACAGCAATTTGGGCCGGGCCTCCGGTTAATAGGTTAGTCCCAAAAATAATATAAAAGTGTATAATAAAGCCCATTAAACATCCAAAACAGAATATAATATAGCATGGAACAATAAAAAATTATAGATACGTTGGAGACGTATCAAGCATCCCCAAGCTTAATTCCTGCTCGTCCTCGAGTAGGTAAATGATAAAAACAGAATTTTTGATGTGGAATGCTACTTAGCATAATTTTCAATGTAATTCTCTTATTTGTGGTATGAATATACAGATCCAAAAGATTCAAGATAAAAGTTTAATATTGACATAAAAGTAATAATACTTCAAGCATACTAACTAAGCAATTATGTCTTCTCAAAATAACATGGCCAAAGAAATTTCATCCCTACAAAATCATATAGTTTGGTTATGCTCCATTTTCGTCACACAAGAATGCTCTCATCATGCACAACCCTGATGACAAGCCAAGCAATTGTTTCATACTTTAGTAATCTCAAACTTTTTTCAACTTTCACGCAATATATGAGCGTGAGCCATGGATATAGCACTATGGGTGGAATAGAATATGATGATGGGGGTTATGTGGAGAAGACAAAAAAGGAGAAAGTCTCACATTGACGCGGCTAATCAACAAGCTAGGGAGATGCCCGTCGATTGATGTCAATGCAAGGAGTAGGGATTGCCATGCAACGGATGCACTAGAGCTATAAATGTATGAAAGCTCAACAAAAGAAATTAAGTGGGTGTGCATCCAACTTGCTTGCTCACGAAGACCTAGGGCATTTGAGGAAGCCCATTGTTGGAATATACAAGTCAAGTTCTATAATGAAAAATTCCCACTAGTGTATGAAAGTGACAAAACAAGAGACTCTCTATCATAAAAATCATAGTGCTACTTTGAAGCACAAGTGTGGAAAATAGGATAGTAGCATTGTCCCTTCTTTATTTTATTTATTTATTTATTATTATTATTATTTGGGACAATGCTCTATGAATGATGATCATCACACTTCTATTTATTTACAACTCAATGATTACAACTCGATACTGGAACAAAGTATGACTCTATATGAATGCCTCCGGCGGTGTACCGGGATGGGCAACGAATCAAGAGTGAAATGTATGAATAATATGCATGGTGGCTTTGCCACAAATACGATGTCAACTACATGATCATGCAAGGCAATATGACAATGATGAAATGTGTCATGATAAACAGAACGGTGGAAAGTTGCATGGCGATATATCTCGGAATGGCTATGGAAATGCCATAATAGGTAGGTACGGTGGCTGTTTTGAGGAAGATATAAGGAGGTTTATGTGTGATAGAGCATATCGTATCACGGGGTTTGGATGCACCGGCGAAGTTTGCACCAACTCTCAAGGTGAGAAAGGGCAATGCACGGTACCGAAGAGGCTAGCAATGATGGAAGGGTGAGAGTGCTTATAATCCATGGACTCAACATTAGTCATAAAGAACTCACATACTTATTGCAAAAATCTACAAGTCATCAAAAACCAAGCACTACACGCATGCTCCTAGGGGGATAGATTGGTAGGAAAAGACCATCGCTCGTCCCCGATCGCCACTCATAAGGAGGACAATCAAAGAACACCTCATGTTTCAAATTTGTTACACAACGTTTACCATACGTGCATGCTACGGGACTTGCAAACTTCAACACAAGTATTTCTCAAATTCACAACTACTCAACTAGCACAACTTTAATATCACTACCTCCATATCTCAAAACAATCATCAATCATCAAACTTCTCTTAGTATTCAACGCACTTATAAGAAAGTTTTTACTAATCTTGGATGCCTGTCATATTAGGACTAATTTCTCAATTTAAGCAAATTACCATGCTGTTTTGTAGGACTCTCAAAATGATATAAGTGAAGCATGAGAGAACAATAGTTTCTATAAAACAAAACCACCGCCGTGCTCTAAAAGGTATAAGTGAAGCACTAGAGCAAAAACTATATAGCTCAAAAGATATAAGTGAAGCACATAGAGTATTCTAGTAAATTCCGAATCATGTGTGTCTCTCTCAAAAGTGTATTCAGCGAGGATGATTGTGGTAAAATAAAAGCAAAGACTCAAATCATACAAGACGCTCCAAGCAAAACACATATCATGTGGTGAATAAAAATATAGCTCCAAGTAAAGTTACCGATGGACGAAGACGAAAGAGGGGATGCCTTCCGGGGCATCCCCAAGCTTTGGCTTTTTGGTGTCCTTAGATTTACCTTGGGGTGCCTTGGGCATCCCCAAGCTTAGGCTCTTTACACCCCTTGTTCCATAATCCATCAAATCTTTACCCAAAACTTGAAAACTTCACAACACAAAACTTAGCAGAAAATCTCATGAGCTCCGTTAGCGAAAGAAAACAAAACACCACTTCAAGGTACTGTATTTAACTCATTTTTTATTTATATTGGTGTTAAATATACTTTATTCCAACTTCTCTATGGTTTATAAACTATTTTACTAGCCATAGACTCATCAAAATAAGCAAACAACACACGAAAAACAGAATCTGTCAAAAACATAACAGTCTGTAGTAATCTGTAACTAACGCAAACTTCTGGAACTCAGAAAAATCTACCAAAATAGGAAGGCCTAAATAATTTGTTTATTGATCTTCTTCAATTAGAATCAGTATTTTATCACGTTCTGGTGATTTTAAACAATTGTTTTCGTGAACAGAAATTTTCTGGAATTTTCAGCAAGATCAAATAACTATCATCCAGGTAGATCCTATAGGTTTAACTTGGCACAAAGACTAATTAAAACACAAAAAAAATCTAACCAGAGGCTAGATCAAAGATTTATTCCTAAACAGGAGCAAAAAGCAAAAAAAAAATTGGGTTGCCTCCCAACAAGCGCTATCGTTTAACGCCCTTAGCTAGGCATAAAAACAAGGATAGATCTAGGTATTGCCATCTTTGGTAGGCAATCCATAAGTGGCTCTCATAATAGATTCATAAGGTAATTTTATTTTCTTTCTAGGAAAGTGTTCCATGCCTTTCCTTAACAGAAATTGGAATCTAATATTTCCTTCCTTCATATCAATAATTGCACCAATCGTTCTAAGGAAAGGTCTACCAAGAATAATAGGGCATGAAGGATTGCAATCTATATCAAGAACAATGAAATCTACGGGCACATAGTTCCTATTTGCAACAATAAGAACATAATTAATTCTTCCCATAGGTTTCTTAATAGTGGAATCCGCAAGATGCAAGTTTAGAGAACAATCATCAAATTCGCGGAAACCTAACACATCACACAAGGTTTTTGGATATGTGGAAACACTAGCACCCAAATCACACAAAGCATAGCATTCATGATCCTTGATTTTAATTTTAATAGTAGGTTCCCACTCATCATAAAGTTTTCTAGGGATAGAAACTTCCAACTCAAGTTTTTTCTTCATAAGATTGCATCAAAGCATCAACGATATGTTTAGTAAAGGCTTTATTTTGACTATATGCATGAGGAGAATTTAGCACGGATTGCAACAAGGAAATACAATCTATCAAAGAACAATTATCATAATTAAATTCCTTGAAATCAAAAATAGTGGGTTCATTGATATCTAAAGTTTTGACCTCTTGAATCCCACTTTTACCAATTTTTGCATCAAGATCTAAAAACTCCGAATTTTTGGGACGCCTTCTAACTAAAGTTGACTCATCTCCAGTCTCATCATTATCAAGATTCATATTGCAAAACAAAGATTTAATAGGGGACACATCAATAACTTTGAGATCTTCATCTTTATTCTGAAAAACTAGAAGAACACGCTTTCACAAAGCGATCTTTCTTAGCACGCATACTAGCGGTTCTTTCTTTGCACTCATCAATGGAAATTCTCATGGATTTGAGAGACTCATTGATATCATGCTTAGGTGGAATAGATCTAAGCTTCAAAGAATCAACATCAAGAGAAATTCTATCCACGTTCCTAGCCAATTCATCAATCTTAGGCAATTCTTCTTCAAGCAAGGCATTGAAATTCTTTTGGGAAATCATAAATTTTTTAGCACTAGTCTCAAAATCAGAGGGCATCTTATTAAAATTTTCATAAGAGTTGTTCGGTAGTGGGAATCGAACCCGCAACCCCAAGGTTATGAGCCTTATGAGCTACCAAACTGCTCTATACTCTTAAACTAAAGAGGGGTAACTAGTGGATAAAAGAGGGTTGGATACGCCCCTCTACCAATATCTATAGGAATTGCCATAATTATTAGACGAATTACTAGGATACGGCCTAGGATTAAAGTTTCCCCTATAAGCGTTGTTACCAAAATTATTCCTACCAACAAAGTTCACATCCATAGATTCATTATTATTCTCAATCAAGGTAGACAAAGGCATATCATTAGGATCAGAAGCAACACTCTTATTAGCAAACAATTTCATAAGTTCATCCATATTTCCACTCAAAACATTAATTTCTTCAATCGCATGAACCTTTTTACTAGTAGATCTTTCAGTGTGCCATTGAGAATAATTAACCATAATATTATCTAGGAGTTTAGTAGCTTCTCCTAAAGTGATTTCCATAAAAGTGCCTCCCGTGGCCGAATCTAAAAGATTTCTAGAAGCAAAGATTTCTAGTAGCTTCTCCTAAAATTTTGTATAATCATCCACAAATTCAAACCATGAGTAGGGCAATTATGTATCATTAATTTCATTCTCTCCCAAGCTTGTGCAACATGTTCATGATCAAGTTGCTTAAAATTCATAATATCGTTTCTAAGGGAGATGATTTTAGCGGGAGGAAAATACTTAGAGATAAAAGCATCTTTGCACTTATTCCAAGAATCAATACTATTTCTAGGCAAAGACGAAAACCAAGTTTTAGCACGATCTCTAAGCGAAAACAGAAACAACTTCAATTTAACAATATCATTATCCACATCTTTCTTCTTTTGCATATCACACAAATCAACAAAGCTATTTAGATGGGTAGCGGCATCTTCACTAGGAAGGCCGGTGAATTGATCTTTCATGACAAGATTCAGCATCGGTAAGAGGAGCAATCGGAGTGCTCAGAAAATCATTGTTGTTGGTATTGGTAAAGTAACACAATTTAGTATTGTCTTGAGCCATTGTGAGAAGCAAGCAATCCAACACACAAGCAAACAAGAGGCAAATGAAAAAGAGGCGGACGGAAAAAGAGGGCGAATAAAACGGCAAGGATGAAGTGGGGGAGAGGAAAACGAGAGGCAAATGGAAAATAATGTAATGTGAGGGATAAGAGTTTGCGATGGGTACTTGGTATGTCTTGACTTGTGCGTAGACTCCCCGGCAACGGCGCCAGAAATCCTTCTTGCTACCTCTTGAGCACTGCATTGGTTTTTCCTTGAAGAGGAAAGGGTGATGTAGTAAAGTAGCGTAAGTATTTCCCTCAGTTTTTGAGAACCAAGGTATCAATCCAGTAGGAGACTACGCTTCCGGTTCTTCGGAGGAATCAACTGACTTCTCCCTTCTTCATTGATCCGGGGGAAAGGGAACCGTCTACCAGTTGGGAAGCTCGAGTCCCACGCACCTACACAAACAAATAAGAACCTCGCAACCAACGCGATAAATGGGTTGTCAATCCCTTCACGGTCACTTACGAGAGTGAGATCTGATAGAGAAGATAATATAATATTTTTGGGTTTTTTATAATAAAGAGTAAAAGTAAAGATTGCAAAGTAAATAAAGATAGAAATAGCTAATTGACGGAAGATGAATATGATGGAGAATAGACCCGGGGGCCATAGGTTTTACTAGTGGCTTCTCTCAAGATAGCATAAGTATTCCGGTGGGTAAACGAATTACTGTCGAGCAATTGATATAATTGAGCATAGTTATGAGAATATCTAGGTATGATCATGTATATAGGCATCACGTCCGTGACAAGTAGACCGACTCCTGCCTGCATCTACTACTATTACTCCACACATCAACCGCTATCCAGCATGCATCTAGAGTATTAAGTTCATAAGAACAGAGTAATGCTTTAAGCAAGATGACATGATGTAGAGGGATAAACTCATGCAATATGATATAAACCCCATCTTTTTATCCTCGATGGCAACAATACAATACGTGTTGTTTCCCCTACTGTCACTGGGATCGAGCACCGCAAGATTGAACCCAAAGCTAAGCACTTCTCCCATTGCAAGAAAGATCAATCTAGTAGGCCAAACCAAACTGATAATTCGAAGAGACTTGCAAAGATAACCAATCATACATAAAAGAATTCAGAGGAGATTCAAATATTGTTCATAGATAATCTTGATCATAAACCCACAATTCATCGGATCTCGACAAACACACCGCAAAAAGAAGAGTTACATCAAATATATCTCCAAGAGAATCGAGGAGAACTTTGCATTGAGATCCAAAGAGAGAGAAGAAGCCATCTAGCTAATAACTATGGACCCGAAGGTCTGAGGTAAACTACTCACACATCATCGGAGAGGCTATGGTGTTGATGTAGAAGCCCTCCGTGATCAATGCCCCCTCCGGCAGAGCGCCGGAAAAGGCCCCAAGATGGGATCTCACGGGTACAGAAGGTTGCGGCGGTGGAAATAGGGTTTTGGCTCCGTTTCTGATGGTTTGGGGGTACGTAGGTATATATAGGAGGAAGAAGTAGGTCGGTGGAGCTACGAGGGGCCCACGAGGGTGGAGGGCGCGCCCGGGGGGTAGGCGCACCCCTGCCTCGTGGCCTCCTCGTTCGTTTCCTGACGTTCACTCCAAGTCCTCTGGATCACGTTTGTTCCGAAAATCACGTTCCCGAAGGTTTCATTCCGTTTGGACTCCGTTTGATATTCTTTTCCTTCGAAACACTGAAATAGGCAAAAAACAACAATTTGGGCTGGGCCTCCGGTTAATAGGTTAGTCCCAAAAATAATATAAAAGTGTATAATAAAGCCCATTAAACATCCAAAACAGAATATAATATAGCATGGAACAATAAAAAATTATAGATACGTTGGAGATGTATCACTGCGCAGCTCCACCGGTCGGCCTCGGGCGTGTGTAGGACGAGGGCGACGCCGTGGAGGCCATAGGATGGTTTGACGAGGCCCAGAGAGGGTGTTGGCCACGACAATGATGGAGCGATGACGGCGGCAGTGCTCGGTGGATCTGGAGGAGGGGGAGAGAGGCCGAGAGGGCGAGGGGAGCGAGCGGGGTGAGTGGGAGCAGGGGGAGGAGCCCAAGGGGCGGCCTTATCTCCTCGGGGTGTCGCTAACGAGGTGATCCGGCAGCGACCGCGCCCTGTAGCGGCGCGCGACCGAGGAACAGGAAGGGGGCGTCCGGTGCGGGGAGCTGGGCCGGCCAGGCTGGCTAAGGCCCAGGGTGGCAGGGGTCTCCTTTCTTTTTCTTTTTTGCATTTTCTTTTATTGATTTTCTTTTTTATGTTTTATGTTTTTATTTTAATTTGAACTTACTTTAGTCTTATAAAATATAAAACTAGTACCTAATTTATCATTATAAATTATGTTGTTGCCACATTAAGCTTTATCATTTAAATAGATAGTTTGTATTTTTTATATATTAAAAAGCATTTAAAACATTATTTTAGCCACTGTTTTAATTATTTTTGTGCACATACACACTCGGTAAAAATGTTGGTTCACCACCAATATTAGTTATGGAATATATTCCACAAGATGAACATTTTAGTTTTCATGTTTGAGAATTTTAGAATTTCACTTTATATTTGAATTTAAATTCAAGTGGAATTTGAAAAGAGATATTGATCAAGGGGACTAAGCACTGTTTTAGCAAAACATTAGCTTAACCGCAGGGATTACTGTAGCTCATTAGTATAGGGGTGTTACACACACCTCCGATTAGGGGCGCGAAGACTTCACCGTGCTCTACTGGATCTATGGCTCGATCTCGATCGAGCTCTTTGGCATCATCATGATTCTCGGCTCCACGACGCTGCAGGTCTGGGACTCCATCACCAACCTCTTGAACGTTAACAAGAAAAGACGTACCCTAGCAATTGATGCTGAGTTCCGCAACACGCTCCAAGGAGACCTGCCCCTCCACAACCACTACACCAATATCAAGTCTCTTGTCGATGCTCTCAGCTATGTCGGCTAGCCCATCTCCGACGAGACTCTCGTCCTCACAGTACTCTGCAGCGTCAATGAACAATTCAACCATCTTAGGTCTTTTCTCCCGTTCCAGGTGTCATTCCCTTTGTTCCTGTAGATACATTTCGTGCTCATCCTTGAAGAGACGCGGGCTGGTGGCCAACGTGCTCCTCCCTTGGAAGCGGCACCAGCTACAATGGCAGCAACTTCCGTACTGCATCTTCCCACCCCACCGCGCCCTACTCCAACCCTAAAGTGGTGGTGGAACTAGTGTACGTCGCGGACACGGACACAACTGCGACAACCCGTGGATGTTCAATCCATGGAACAACCTCCTGACTTGTGCTCAACAGCAACAACAAGCTCCCATCACGTTTTGGTAGCCGTGGTGGCGTGCACCCAACACCGGCATTCTGGGCCCTCTCCCTGGTCCTCCTTCCTTTCAGGCATATGCTGCGTACGCCCCCCTCCGCATATCAAT
This sequence comes from Triticum aestivum, assembly GCF_018294505.1. NCBI lineage: Eukaryota > Viridiplantae > Streptophyta > Magnoliopsida > Poales > Poaceae > Triticum > Triticum aestivum. The sequence continues at coordinate 242,344,504 of NC_057808.1, read as the reverse complement.
AATAGTACCATGACACCATCCCCAAATGCTGGCTATCCAGGAGGCCAACAACAACTTGATCTAGCTCTTCCCAATGCTTTTTAGAACATGCATCTTCCCAGAAATCATGATGGGTACATAGACTCTGGAGCTCCTCTCATATGGCATATGATCACGATATTCTTTCCTCTTCCTACCCCTCCTCTGCTCACACCGTCACAGTTGGTAACGGTGCTTCTCTTCCCATCACACATTGGCACGCGCACATTACCTTCTCTATCAGAACCTTTATATATTAACAATATTCCTGCCGTTCCACACATCATAAAAATTATTGTTTCTTTTTGCAAACGTCCCACCGATAATCTTGTTTTGATGAAATTTGACCCTTGGTTTCTTTGTGTGAAGGCACATCCCACCGGATTGAGATTCTTCGATGCAATAGCTCTGGCCCATCTACTCCGTTTGCCGCCCTGCACCGGCTAAAGCACGCGTCATCACCACCACCCCAACCTTGGCATCAGCGACTTGGACATCCCGGTCTCCACACCATGAAGCGCCTTTAGAGTTCTTAACTTATTTTCTACAATAAAGTCATGTCATCCCTTTATCATGCTTCTCAACTTGGGTGACATGTTAGATTACCGTTTTATTCTTCTATTACTTCCACTAGCAAACCTTTTGTATTATTACGCTGTGATCTTTGGACTTCTCCAGTCCCAAGTACTTCTGGCCTTGTCTATTATCTTATTTTAATTAACGATTTTACTCATTATTTTTGGACATTTCCACTAAGCAAGAAATCAGCCGTGTATGCTACTCTTCTTGCCTTTCATGCCTATGCGCAATTTGATTTATCTATTTTAGCCTTCCAACGTGATAATGGACGGGAATTCGACAACACTAAAATAGATACATTATGTGCCACCCATGGTATTATTCTTCGCTTCTCCTGTCCATACACTTCCTAACAAAACAACAAACACTACTGCAGGATGCTGCTAACGCGACACTACGATTAGAGACCCTTTGACGAAACTGTGTGCGATGCATTAGTCACAAATGGGGATGTAAAAAAACTGTCAAAAAAGGTGCAAAACATTTGCGATGGAGGATGTATCAAACACGGTTTAGATTTTAGTTGCGTGTGCGATGCTGGGCACACGGTTAACCCGTTCGATCTGTTTGCAATGAGGCAGAACAACAGAAATGGGCAGCCGTATCAATGTGTGTGTGATACACGTCATACAGTTCGCTTTGATGAACCGTTTGCTATTAGGGAGTGCAACATAAACAGTTAACTAGATCAAGGTGTGTGTGATATAGGGCATACGGTTCACTCGGACGAACTGTTTTCGATTAGCGAACGCAACAGAAACGGTTCAACTTAACAAGATGTGTGTGATACGTGGCAAATAGCCGACTCGGATGAACTGTTTGCGATGAGAATTTACAACACATACGGTTAATACAGTTAGTTCGCGTGCGATTCTGTGTGTACAAAAAACTTTGAAAAATGCAAACTGGTTGCTTGCGGTGGCTAGGAGTATCGCACACGATGCGTCTGCGAGTACTCGTGTGTGATGATTAGTAAGTTACACATGCATTTCCATATGTTAACACTTGTGTGATACATAACACGTGGCACCAGATACGGTATTCGGGTTGTGTTGTTCTCCACTTAGTCTTCCCACGCTCCAGCTAATGCTTCCCGCGCTCCAGATGGGTGAACTGTAAAATCCACGCCTATTCCCTCACCAGTTTCCCGCCACCAGCTAACGGCTTGCTGCATATAACCCAGGCAGCAACGCACCGCCGCGACACTCTCCGAAGATCTAGTCCTCACCCATCTACCATTAGTTATTCTAAGCATGCCAGGCAACGACCAAAGCTTCAACGTCGACGCCTACCCGCGTTACATCTTCGGCGAAGAGAACGAGCCGGACAGGCCGGGGAGCAAGAGCTTCATCGACCGGTGCAGGAACCATGGCCCATCGGCAGCGACATCGGCGTCACAGTACTTGGGAGCGCGATCGACATATTGCAGAGGAGGTGTGATGAGCAGTTTGCCATCCACCGTGCAAAAGATCCAGAGCTGCTCGACGACCCACCCGAAGAACCGCCGTCACCAGTGCTCATAGAGAGCCTGATGCCCCGCCAGGAATGGGCAGAGGACCTCTAAAATTCAGTCAAGATAAAGGCAACCTGCGGCTTCATCATTGCCCGCGGCGGCTGTGTCAACCTCGATCCCGATGATGTGGTGGCCAGGCTCGAGCGCATCCTTGGTGGAGTTGACGTCCCCGACAAAGTAGAACATCGGCAACGTGATATCTTGAGGATGCAGGTGATCGACGGAATTTGCTACCAGGCCAGAGACATGGAAGTGGAGCGGTTCTGCGGAGTTGTCATGCGCGTGATTGCACATTGTCAAGCTCTTCTGGAAGAGGCCCAACAGCCCCAAGAGCCTCCCAGCGCGAGCAGCTCCGTAGGCGGAGGCGGGTCGGGACACTTGGAGTGAACGGCCGCAAGGGTGCTATGTTGATCATGGAGTCCGAGAAGACCATCGTCGAAAGGCCACCAGCTCAGCCTTTTAGCTTATATTTTATCATAATTGTATGCATATGTAGGTCGTGAGTGTTCTGGGCCTTGCCGCATTTGGCATTTTAAATTATCCTGAATATGTAAGACAATTATGAAGAATTATTAACCATTGCCATTGTAACTTTGCCTCAACGGCGAGCAGAGCACGCAGGGATGCCAGAGCGGAGCGCACCGCGGCCGCCTCAACGGCAAGCAACCACGTGGTCAACCTTCTGCCATCAATAAATTTTGACCTTGTTTCTCGTCACATTGCTGATTACAACAAAATAAGTAATTGCAAATCTGTTCACACCTATCAAACTAATATGTGTTCACACTTAGCACCGGGCTATAAAAACTACCCACTCAAAAATTACTTCACAGTTCCTCTCCTCATCACCCATAAAACTGGTTTTTCCAGTCAAGTCGTTCCGCCATGACCGGTAGGAGGAGTTTAGGGTGGACATATAACCAGGCAGCAAAGACCAAGGCCGCGGAAGCACTAGAGAGGTCCCGCCGTGAAGCCGCAGCCATAGCAGAGATGTCCCGGCGCACCGCGGAGCCCTCAAACGAGCTCTCACGGGCAGGCGAGGGCTCTCACAAGCGCATTCACGGCGTCGGCCATTGCAACGAGCCAGCGTTCCTGAAGTCCTTCGCGGTGACGACAACATTCTTGCTGGCGTGACTACGCAGTAGGAGCTGGTCGACGGCTTGATGAAGCTGCTCAAGATCAGCGATGCCTCGGTTGACAAGGCGACCAGCCTCGTCGAGCAACTCATGGGTGACAATGTGAAGCTCCTCAAGTTGGTCGCCGAGAAGGAGGAGGAGGCCGCCGGCTGGAAGATGCTGCATTAGCAGAGCAGTGCCACGGAGATGACGCTGAAAGCGGTCGTCGAGGAACTGATGGGTGGCTTGAGGAAGCTCCGGATCGAGCGCGAGCAGGAGGTGGAGGAATCCGTGGCTGCTTTCAAGAAAAGTCGTGAGGAATTTAAGAAGGAGCTGGAGGATTTCGCCGCCCGGCGATCCATAGACGATTAGAGATAGTAGCGACCTAGATCGTTGTCTACAAGTTCCTTCTTCTCTTGCCCCCGTGTCTTTTGGGCTTTGCCGCATGTGGCATTTTAAATTATCCGGAGTATGTAAGACAATTATTATCTGTGCCATTCTAAATTTGTCGTCGTATTATCCGTTGCCATTTTATTTGTGTTCGTATTATCCGTTGCCCTATGTGGCAATTTAAATTAGGCCGGAATACGAGTTGAAAACACGAACAAAGCAAATGCTGCCATGGGATCACAAGCAAACACCCTCCATCCAGGTGCTTTAATTAACCCATTAATGGATAAGTTGTGAGCGAGGCGGACGGTGGCTGGTGCATGGAGGTCAAAGAGCTCGCTTCCCAGTGAGCATGGGCGGCCTTGCTGCTCGCACGTGTTCCATCAAGCCTGCGAGGTGGACATGATGCACACGTCCCGTCGAGCCTGCACGGCGGACTGCTCGCACACGTCCCGTCGAGCCTGCATAGCTCACTTCTCGTGCTCGTCCCGTCTAATCAAACAGCTGCACACACGCCACCGAGTATGGTTAAATTTCGACACGGTAAATATAATAGAACCGTTTGCGATATTAACGTGTCAGCTTTTTGTTTCAACAAGGACTTTGTTGGCTACTAATGTGTGCGCCTCTTCTCAAACTGGATGATTTTTTACCACGACATATATGTGCCATGTCATGAAACCATGCCAAGTTTCATGTTTTTTGGGCGACTTTTTGATTTACTGGGATTTAAAAACCAAGATTCTCAATGTTTCAGGACGACGACAAGTTTGTAATTCATTCTCATTCCTTAAACGAGAACTAAACATGCACCCAATGACACATGTACGATTTACCACCCATTTTGCTTCACTGGAGCATGTGGTTGTAGTTCAAATTTTAATTATGGACTACATTAAATGCATAGAAAACTTAGTAATTAGTAATATATATGCAATGGCCAAACGAACCCTGAACAGTTTCAAATTTCAGCCCCACACTCCTGTTATTCTATGTTGTCTGTAGAAAACAAAGTTTAAGGCAAGAAGAGGCAGCGGTTATCATTTCGCCCACAAGAGGGGCATGTTTCCCTATCGGAACCACGAGGGTTGCGACAGGCTCCGGTTTGTAAAAGGCTTGTAATATAGCTTCGCCCAAATTGGACAATTATATGTACCATGTAGTGACACCATGCCAAGTTTCATGATTTCCTGATGAGTTTTGGATTTACAGACATTTAAAAACCGAGATTCGCAATGTTTGTGGCCAAGCCAGGACGGCGAGACGGTTGAATTCGTTCCCATTCGTTCCATGGGACCTAAACATGCACCCCAAGGAAACATGTAAGTTTTTTCTAGCCATTTTGGTGCACTGGAGCATGTATTCGGAGTTCGGATTTGAATGATGGACATTAAATGCCTAGAAAACTCAATTAATGAATAAAAAAGGTCAAACAAACCCTAAATAATTTCAAAGTTCAGCATGAATCTCCATTTGTTCTGTGTCATGTGTGGAAGAAAATACGAGGCTAGAAGAGGGAGTGATTATCGTTTGGCCCACGAGGGACACGTTTCCCTATCGAAACCATGAGGGTTCTTGCGACAGGCTCCGGTTTGTAAGAGGTTAGTAATAAAGCTTGGCCCAAATTGGCAATGTTTTTACCACGACATATATGTGCCATGACGTTACACCATGCCACCTTTGATGACTTTCTGGTGAGTTTAGGATTTATGGGGACTTAAAAACCGAGATTCAAAATGTTTGAGGACGAGCCAGGACACCGGTACGGTTGTAATTCGTTCCCATTCCTGGCATGAGACCTAAACATGCACCTAAGGGCACATGTATAATTTTTCTAGCCATTTTGGTGAACCGGAGCATGTATTTGTAGTTCAAATTTGAATTATGGACATTAAATGCCTAGGAAACTCAACTAGTGTATAAAAGGCCAAACGAACCCTGAATAAGTTTAAATTTCAGCACGGATACCATCTCGTTCCATGTTGCCCGTGGAAGAAAATACAAGGCGAAAAGAGGCAGTGATTACGTTTCGCCCACAAGGGGAACACGTTTCCCTATCGGAACCACGAAGCTTCTTTGAGAGAAGCTCCAGTTTTTGTAAGAGGTTTGTAATAAAGCTTGGCCCAAATTGGACAATGTTTTTACCATGACATATATGTGCCATGACGTGACACCATGCCACCTTTGATGAATTTCTAGTGACTTTAGGATTTATGGGGACTTAAAAACCGAGATTAGAAATGTTTGAGGATGAGCCATGACACCAGTATGGTTGTAATTCATTCCCATTCCTGGCATGGGACCTAAACATGCACCCAAGGACACATGTACAATTTTTCTAGCCATTTTGGTGAACTGGAGCATGTATTTGTAGTTCAAATTTGAATTATGGGCATTAAATGCCTAGAAACTCAATTAGTGTATAAAAAGGCTAAAAGAACCCTGAATAAGTTTAAATTTTAGCACGGATATTCTGTCGTTCCATGTTGCCCGTAGAAGAAAATACAAGGGGAAAAGAGGCAGTGATTACGTTTCGCCCACAAGGGGGACATGTTTCCCTATCGGAACCACGAGGCTTCTTTGAGAGGAGCTCCAGTTTTTGTAAGAGGTTTGTAATAAAGCTTGGCCCAAATTGGACAATGTTTTTACCATGACATACATGTGCCATGACGTGACACCATGCCACCTTTGATGACTTTCTGGTGAGTTTAAGATTTATGGGGACTTAAAAACCGAGATTCGAAATGTTTGAGGACGAGCCATGACACCGGTACGGTTGTAATTTGTTCCCATTCCTGGCATGGGACCTAAACATGCACCCAAGGACACATGTATAATGTTTCTAGCCATTTTGGTGAACTGGTGCATGTATTTGTAGTTCAGATTTGAATTATGCACATTAAATGCCTAGGAAACTCAATTAGTGTATAAAAAGGCCAAACGAACCCTGTATAAGTTTAAATTTCAGCACGGATATCCTGTCATTCCATGTTGTCCGTAGAAGAAAATACAAGGCGAAAAGAGGCAGTGAGTACGTTTTGCCCACAAGGGGGACACGTTTCCCTATCGGAACCACGAGGCTTCTTTGAGAGAAGCTCCGGTTTGTAAGAGGCTTGTAATAAAACTTGCGCCACAATGGACGAACAAAATTCCTCGACATATAAGTGCCATGTTGTGACACCATGGCAGGTTTCACGATTTTCAGCTTAGTTTTGGATTTATGGGGATTTAAAAACCGAGATTCTTCTCACGAAATGTTTTCAAATATCACATGGTTCACTCACAAAAGCCGATATTCAATGAAAACTTCGTGGAAACCATATTTTAAAGTTTCATAAAAATCTGAAAAAATTGTGGGATGTTAAGAAGCTGATGTTTTATTGCGACACAAAATTTCAAGTTGAAAAACATTATGAGATGTGAGGTATGAAAAAGATAAATTCCGCCCTGAATAGTGACATTACTATTCGGCACTATTCAACACTGATTTTGTCTTTTTCATAGCTCACATCTCGTAATGTGTTTCAGCTTGAAATTTTGTGTGGCAATAAAACATAATCCTCTTAACATCCCACTTTTTTTAAAAAAAATTTAAACTTCAAAACATCTTTTTCTCATGGTTTTCACGGGTTTCCGCCGAATGTTGGTTTCCGTATGATATCCCCCCCGCTGCGCGCGCGATCTGAGTCGTGCGTTCTGACTGGCCAGAACCGAAACCCCCACGGATCATACGTGTGCACCGTTGGATGCTCCCAGATCGAACGGCAACCCTGAGCCCTTTCGACAGCACATGCAGTACATGGGTAAGCACTGTGCGCCTGCGTCGTGTAGCTCACACTCCCTTCTCGACTATGTTTTTATTCAAAACAGGCTACCGTTTCTCGCCACTCCTCTCATCGGTTTCTCGCCTCTTCTCCCAGATATGCATGATGTAGATGTTCTTTTAATTCTTATAGTTCATCTCATCCAAAATCAATTAGTTTTATAAAAAACTATTTTAAGATTCATGGAATTGTGCATTTTAAAGGTAAAAACAAAAAGTGACAATTCATTTAGAAAAAAAAGGTTTGGGCAATTAAGATATGGAAGATTCTAGAGGACAAAGGAGAAGTGCTTGTGTTTTGAGGTTTGTGCATTATTCTTAAGTTCAACCATGGAGTCTTCTAGATTGTACATGTGACAGAATCTGGTGGAATGTAGATGATATCCAACGGCCAGTAGTGCTCAGATTTGCCATCTCTGTACCGTCAGATTGGCTTCATCCAACGAGCAACTTTCAAAGTTATTCGCACACTATATAGGTATATAGATGTATATATATATATATATATATGTGTGTGTGTGTGTGTGTGTGTGTGTGTGTGTGTCCCATGCTAGACAAAATAAAGTTTGAGCGCATGCGTGGGACGACCCCCCCCCCCCCCGCCGCCGCCTCGAAGTTGGGAAACTGACATCATAGGTATTGAACCAGGCTTGGAGTCGGGTACGGTGTTCGATTTGTAATGTAGTTGGCGTGGCCCATCGAAGTTGTGCATTTTGGATTTAAACACATCATACACCATCGTACCCATACATATTTTCAGGCCGCATGCAGTGTATACAGGGTCTTCTGATCGACCACGTCTCCCTTGTGCGGTTTTTTGTGACGACATGGATATCTGTGGGCTCCCCGAGTGTGTGTGTGTGTGTGTGTCTATATATATATATATCATCCCTTTGACCGATAATGAGGGGTATGTGTTCGCCATGAATGGATTCCTCCTAGTTCGTGTTAGGGACGGTCACCGTCAAATGTCGGTCAACCAAGGCTCGAGCTCATGCGTTGTCAGGATTCCCTCCGAGATGCTAGGATTGCTGGTTCGACCTACATCAAACCCTGCGTACGTATCTCGTCCTTAACTACCTTGCCTTCATGGTTGTTGTCCGTATCGAGAGGTAGACACCACATCTAAATTGTACATTATTCTATATTGAAAACACACATCACCCCTTCCCAATGTACATCATTTTGGCCTGCATGCAAGAGGTGCTGGTTTTGTGGTCCCTCTCATGCAATTTTTATGATGGTTCAATCTAGTAGCCCAAGCGGTTTATCGACAACAACAACTGTCATTTGACCAAACGATAGATTCATTGGTCCGTCTTATGGTAGGTCGTGGCGACATGCATGTATGACCAAAGTATCGATCATTACGTGCATCCACCCCGCTGACACGAAGTGGGAGGTGGTGGGCCAAGCATCCTAGCTAGGTACGACATTATGTCATTATATATATCCTAGCTAGGTGGTTGTTAGGGTGCTTTCGGGTTTGCGAGGCAGGTGCCACCAAAGTTATGCATTGTGTATTTAAAGTTTTAAACATCCCCAATATTCGTACATATATTTGGCCACTTCTAGGTGGTTCTTGACTTCTGGCCCCTCTCATCGATCTTCAACGACGCGCCCAACCGTGGGCCCGCGGGGTCAAAGTTCTGCATTGGAATTTTGAACATCACATACCACCCTTTTCACTCATATATATTTGGGCCACATGCTGGTGTGGCTGTCTTTTGACCCTCTCTAACGTTACTTTTTGCTGCAAAGACTCTGAAGACCCTCAACGGACACGGAGTATAATATCTTAACCGTGTGCGATGTGAATCACCACACCTGCGCAAGCGCGAGAAAATTAAGGTGGAGGTACTGGCTCAACCGTGTGCGATGCAAGTGCGCTGAAATCACCACGATCGCGCAAGCGCGAGCAAATTAAGGTGGAGGTATTGGCTCAACCGTGTGCGATGCAAGTGCGCTGTAAAACCACCACATGTGCAAGCTAAAGGCGGGTAAGTTTATTTGGAAATTAGGACGAACCGTGTGCGATAGACCAGCTAGCTGAAATATAAAAAACAAACTACCTGCCTTGAGCATTGCAAAAGTCGGCGGATCCGCGCCACTTTTCCTTATTATCATACACGCATATTTTTATTGGACCGTGCGCGATCTTGGGCACTCCCGCCCCGCATCAATTCCTTTACCCAAATTTTAGTAGCCGCCGTACTTCAACCATCGCCCACACTCCTCCAGCACCGGCCTTATAGTAAAGTTGCAGTAGCTGAGGCATTTGAACGGTCGCCCTCCCTCGTCCACCACCATCTCCACCCACCATTACTAAAATTTTCAGTAGCCGCGACGTATCCTCAAACACCACCCCCCTCGAACCCTAGCTCGCGGCCGCCGTCGATGCCGCCACAAACCCCTGTCGGTCTGCCCGTTCCTCCTAGCTTAGATAATAAAGTTCAGGTTACCCAGTGATTCCCATACCGCCGCCTCACTCCCCTGAGTTTTTAGATGAGGCCTGTGGTGTCCCTCCCCGCCAGATCCACATCCCCTACTCCAGAATGTCGCAGCCTAAGCTCGACCATGTATCCCGGGGAGCCCGACGAGCGTTCGGCCAAGAAGAGGTTTATCATGGCCTCTCCGGTGGACGTTGGCGAGGTGGCCGCCATTCGCCCCGACCTGTCAATCCCGGAGCAACACGTCGTCGTGGAAGCCGGTGAAGATGTTGACTACGTTGCCATGCCGAAGGCTTCATGTCAGCAGGCTAGCGTATTACTGTATCTTGGGAAAGCTAGCTACGACATCAAGCTCATCCAGACCGACGACTTCACGCAGGCCATGTCACAGGTTAGGTGGTCCATCCCCAACCCCTCTGGTTCAACCGCCGTCGATCTCTTCGACGGCCCTGCCGTTGATCTCCTACGCCAAGCGGTCAAGGATTTGCGAGCTTTATACGCCATCGAGCCCATTTTGTCACTTCTAAAGGACACGTTCTACGGAAGCGGCTTGGGATCCTCAATTGCCAAGTCAGATCTCATCGACCACGACCACGAGGAGGGCACCCATGAAGGTTCTTCCAAGGTGAAACAACCCATCTGTGACATCAGAAAGCACACCATGGGTCTGTGCTCTTGCAACTGGAAGGATCCCGTCCATGAAATGTGAGGCAACATTCTATCAACAAACCTTACCTTTTCTAGCTTTCCAACCCGTACCCTTTGTTGTAGTAGCATTTGCCGTGCGGTGCTTTAACTGTGCCGTGTTTAATTATTTCAGTTATGCAAAAATGTATTGTTCAATAGGTCTATGTCATGTTTAAGTATGAATTGTCCACTTCAGTTTCACGAATGGCTATATTTGGTTGTTTATAGTCTGTAGATGCCTTGTTTACCTGTATTTGGTTGTTAGGTTGGCTGGAGTGAGCATTTTTCCAGTTATCGAGCAGATGCCTTGTTTATCTGTATTTGGTTCTTAGTTTGGTTGCAGTGAATATTTGTCCAATTATCAAGCAGATGCCTTGTTTATCTGTATTTGGTTGTTAGGTTGCTTTTTTAGCATTTGTCCAGTTATCCAGCAGATGCCTTGTTTATCTGTATTTGGTTGTTAGGTTGCTTTTTTAGCATTTGTCCAGGTATCAAGCAGATGCCTTGTTTATCTTTATCTGCTTGTTAGGTTGGTTGCAGTGAGCATTTGTCCAGTTTTCAAGCATATGCCTTGTTTATCTGTATTTGCTTGTTAGGTTGGTTGCAGTGAGACTCTGTCCAGTTTTCAATGGCTATATTTGGTTGTTGTACTGGTCATTTATGCCTTGTTTATTTCAGTCATTCACAATGTGTTGTTCATTATGTGCAAGTCGGAACTGTGCCGCTCGACTACATCAATACCAGTTTGAACGGCTATATTTGGTTCCAGTTATTCCTGGTGTAGTTAACACATGCCCTTTATTTTAGTTTTACACATTTATCCAGTGTGATGTTTAAGCATTACCTACCTTCTATTCGTTTTCAACAATACCAGTTTGAATTGCAATATTTGATGGCTGTTAAGCCTGCTGTCGGTAACATTGCTTCCATTTTATATCCGCTTTAACAGCATGCTGAAACCAACACACTCAAGCTATCATTTGGAGATGATTTTGTTTACCTTTGCTATATTTGTTTGATGTTAAGATTGCTGTATTTATCATGCCTTTCCACTACTAATGCAGGACAACAACGGGAGTGGCCACCATTCCGCCGAGGTTAGCTTCATCCCTCGGCTTGTACTCCCCCCGTCGTTCCATAATGTAGTGCATATAGATCCAGGCCTGGACACTAGTTAGCTTCTAATATTGACTTGTTGCTTGTAGGTACATATGCCCTTGGCAAGGATCCATGCATCGACCCTTTTTGTGTATGGGGCAATGAGATATTGATGAACAAGCATCAAGTGAGGAAACTGATAAGGATTATTAGCAAAAAGATACGAATGGTGTCAAGCAAATTATTTGCTTATGCTCTATCCAACACAACAGTGAGTTGTAGGATGGTAACTACAAACTCCGCAGCCTTCTCTTTTTACTGCCCATAATGAGTTGTTAGACAACAATGTTTGAATCTTTTTCATTCCCAGTGGTTCCCGAAGCAGTTCACTCAAGATTACCTCGCAAAGTACATGATTGGTGGACACGCAATGAAGGTTAAAGTATTTCATCCAGACTACAATGAGCATCCAGAAGTCCTAATGAAGACAGTGAACGATGGACGGGCAGCCATCACAAGGGGTTGGCCTAGAGTCGTGCGTGCATTACGCATGGAGGGGGGCACAATATGGGCATTCCGCTTGACCTTCTCCAGCAACCAGAATGTCTTTCGCATCTCTCTTTACAGTCTTTAGTACTACTGTGGTTCATCATACTTTACTTGGTGCTTCTGTAGTTCTTCAGTATATCTACCTGTGCATCGAATTATGGCTTCGTGGTTGAACCTATATTTGTAATAAACATGGTTGGATATGAAATAAGTGATTGCCTACTTTCAAATTCAAAACATGTGATTTTTAAATTAGGGATTAATTAGGGATTACACTGCACACAGTTTGCGAAAGAGAAACGTCTGCGATATACGTGGAGATCAGAAACGTTTCTAGGATCCACTACGTGTGCGATCAATCTCCACTGCACACATGACTTTCTCTTGCAAACTATTTGCGTTAGGCCACCTTGCGTAAATGTTTACCACATAAAAAGTGTGTGTGATGGACAGCCTTCGCCACACAGTTTCTTCTACGCACCGTGTGTGATGCATTCAATAACGCAAACGATAAAATTATTAATATCGTGTGCAATGGCAACGCTATCACAAACGATTTAACGGGAAAAATTGTGTGTGATGTACCTGTGAACGGAACCGTTTTCCTTGGAGCGACTGTGTGGGATGTACATACGAATGGAAACGTTTAGCGGGGACTGGTTGTGTGGGATGTACTTGCGACCGGAAACAATTTTACCGTATAATTGTATTTTTTAGCTCTACTATACGTATTTCCGTATTTGAGCGCTCGCCGGTCGCACACGACCTCATTTTGCCAAGCGTGTGTGCCAGGAGGTCATATCCCCGACGGTTTCTGGGTCGTGTGGGAAGGACCCCCCTATCGCCCACACTCACTTGGCGACGGTTCCAAATGCCGTCGTGGAAAGGGGTTAAAAACTGCTTGTTTAGGACCGACGTGTACCAGAGAAAGCCAAAAGAGCCATTTGTACCACCAACAATGTCATTCACACTCTCTTAGTTTAAGCCTCTCTCCCTCCATCTTCTTGGGCTGAAGAACTACACACTGCCACCTTCCTCATCAACATTCGACCGACCTCTTCCACAAAGTTTCTCACACTACATCAAACCCTTCTTGACTCACCACCCCCATACGACTCTCTTCGTGTCTTCGGTTGTCTTTGTTACCCTAACACCATGTCTACATCTCCGAATAAACTATCTCCTCACTCTACCAAATGTAGATTTCTTGGATACCCACATGGCAAAAAGGATTTCATTGTCTTGATCTAAGCACACGACGAATCATTGTATCTTGCCATGTTATTTTTTATGAATCCTCCTTTCCCTATATACTGAAGGAAATATGCCCAAGAGGCAATAATAAAGTTGTTATTTTATATTTACTTATTCATGATAAAGGTTTATTATTCATGCTAGAATTGTATTGATTGGAAAATTAAATACATGTGTGAATACATAAACAAACACCGTGTCCCTAGTGATCCTCTACTAGAATAGCTCGTTGATCAAAGATGGTTAAGGTTTCCTAATCATGGACATGATTTGTCATTTGATAACAGATCGCATCATTAGGAGAATGATGTGATGGACAAGACCCCACTAGTAGAAAAAGGGCCTATTGTCCCGGTTGGTAAGGGCCTTTTGTCCCGGTTTTTGAACCGGGACTAAAGGGTCGTTACTAATGCCCTAACCCTTTAGTCCCGGTTCTTACACGAACCGGGACAGATGGGCCTCCACGTGGCCGGTGCGGCGAGCCCAGGCAGGAGGGCCTTTGGTCTCGGTTGGTGGCACTAACCGGGACCAATAGGCATCCACGCGTCAGCATTTCAGGGGCTGGGGTTTTTGTTTTTTTTAAAGGGGGGGGGTTGGGGGTTTTGGGGGGTTAATTTAGGTGTTTCATATATTGTGTTAGCTAGCTAATTAATAGAGAGAAGTGTCCTCTCTTATCTCCGTGCTTGGTCGACGCTACGTACTATATACGTATGGAGAGGACTAGACACGCTAGCTAGTAAGCAAATGAAGGAAACAGAAGATCGTCATGAACATATGCATACAGAGAGAAGTGATATCGACCACCTCTCCTTCTCCGAGAGATTGGTCGAACAACAAGTTCTCGTATATCTATCCGACACTACCGGCTACATATATACAATAATTATCTCTTACAATATAATCTCCTAATTAAATTGTAGAACACAGGGTCCACATAGTATTCTCCGTTTTCAGCGATCACGTGGTCAAGGAAGAATGCCGCCAATTCCTCTTGAATTGCTCGCATACGATCTGGTGCTAGGAGTTCATCCCGCATCCGAAAGATCTAATTTGAAGAAGGGGGTCAATACATATATATATGAATAAATGAAACTCAACACAAATGATGGTAATACAATAAAATTGTGAATATTATTGCTTACGCACTTCATATTGTTCGTCAGAGTAGCCCTGCTCACAGGTCGTGTAGCGCATGGACTCGCAAACGTAGTATCCACAGTAATTATTCCCGGGTTCCTGCCACAACCACTTTACAAGAAATAGAGGTCAATCAAACTGATAAGCAAGCATGCTAAATGGTATTGATGAAACTAGCGCATGAATCACTAGGAGATGCACGGAACATGCTACTATAGTACATACTTTCGGGTGTCTAAATTGCAGCTTCTTCGGCAGTCCCGGAGCTTTTTTGGTGAATTTTCTCCAAACCCTGCAAGACAAAGAAAACAATTACTTGATATCAGGAAATGAACAAAGTTGCTGATATGGTGGATAATGATCGATTTAACTTACTTCTCGAGCATTTGAGTCATGTCCGCATAGTCCTGGGGATCTTTTCGTCTCGAGTCTAAGACGGTTACTACTCCCTGCTCAAGCTTAATCTCTAGGAGAATATAGTGGAAGCTGCGCACGCATGCATAAGTCATCAATTACATTACTATAACCTGGACTAATAAGGGAAACCGAATATGCACAAGACAGTAACACTCACTTGAAGTTGTAAGGAAAGAGTATTATATCTTTGTTTTCATTTATTACCAACGATCGTAGCAAGTTGGCCTCGGTATTTTCGGCATGATATTTAACCTCAGTTGCATCTATGAGATTTGTGTTAATGAACCCAATATCACCGATTTGTCTTTTCTTCAATTCGGCGATCTTCAATCTGCATAATATAGTGAGGATAATTATAAATACATGCAATGAAAGAGCTGACCTATATAGAGAGACTTAATGACAGAAGTAGTACTACTTACAGACAGTAGCAAGTGACCGTTGATTTATCGAGGGCCTTTTGATTGAAAAACTGGAAGAACTCCTCAAATGGAACATTCAACAGTTCAATTCCAATGAGGTCATGCTCCTCTTTAACTCTCAGCGTCAAAGTATTCCTCCCCCCAGAGTCTCTGCAGGTTTTCATGTACCAATCATGTAATTTTTGCATCATCGTTGTTAGAGATCTTTCATCTTTGACGAGAGGCTTCCCGTAATGGTATTTGTGTTCGTCCACCTCCAAGAAATCATAATGTACATCGTCGGGCAGGTAATCTCCAAGATTGCTATAACCGGGCACCATCCTCGGATCATTAGCGACAATGTCGCTAGACACCTTGAGCGGGGGGCACGATTGGTTCGCTTGTTCGCCGAGGTGGGCAATTTTTTCCCAGCTCGTCGTTCTTTTAATCACTGACAGTACTTCCCGACCGCTCCGCTTTGGCAAATGTCTTTGCAATAATGCGCTCATAGTTGCCTCTCGGCGGAGACTTTGGTGGTTTTGTCAGGGCAGCCAGAGTGCGCTTCGCTTTCACCGGATCTACCTTCTCCTCCGGAGGTGGATGTTTCTTTGCTTTCACCCCTTCAAAGAAGTTCGTCACTTCGGCTCGCACGATCTTCGTGGTTTCCTCCTCGGTCCTCTCGTATGGTAACTTCTCTGGAGTCTTCAGAGAAGGACCGAATCTGTATTGCCTCCCGCCTCTGGTTGTACTGCTAGACGCCGGCAGAGCAGACGGAGCGGCTGCGGCTGTCTTCTCTCCTTGCTTACGAGGCGGAGGAGAAGGACTACGACGCGCCGGAGCAGCCGGAGCGGCGGCGGGTCTCTTCCGCCCTTGCTGACGAGGCGGAGAAGGAGGAGGCTGGCTGCTCGGGCGCGCCGGCGCAGGCGGAGAAGGAGGCGGAGTGCCGCCACGCGCCGGAGAAGGAGGCTGAGTGCCCTGATCACTCGCCGGAGGAGGAGGCGGAGGAGGAGGCGGAGTGCCGCCACGCGCCGGAGAAGGAGGTTGAGTGCCCTGATCACTCGCCGGAGGAGGAGGAGGCGGAGTGCCCTTACTCGCCGGAGGCGTCCAATTCGGAAGGTTGATGAGCTCCTTCCGCCATAGGCATGGAGTCTTCAGAGCAGAACCCAGCCGAGTCTCCCCTTCACCGGTAGGGTGGTCAAGCTGGAGGTCCTCAAATCCCTCCGTTATTTCATCCACCATCACCCTAGCATATCCTTCTGGAATCGGCCGGCAGTGGTAGGTTGCGCCGGGTTCAGGAGGTAAAACAGAGCCAACAGCCGCCTTGACTTTGAAGTTCTGCCATTGCGTCATAAGGTGGCAATGTTGAGACTCCGTGATAGCATCCACGGGGTAGCTAGCAGGAGCCGTCAAGACATGCTCCGGCTGAACCAGCTCGGTGGAAGCCACGCTGCTTCTCCGCTGAGATGGCGGGGTAGCTTCGGGGGTAGTTTCGGCATGTCGATTGCCGTCTCGTTCCTCTAGCGCTTGAACCCTTTCGTGCAGCTTCTGAATTTGGGTCTGCTCCACTTTTTTCCTCCTCTCCTGGCTTTTGTAACCGCCTGCGTCCGGAAAACCAGCCTTCCACGGAACGGAGCCTGGCGTGCCTCGTGTCCGTCCAGGGTGCTCAGGATTCCCGAGGGCCATTGTGAGCTCGTCGTTCTCTCTGTCTGGAACGAACGTCCCTTGCTGCGCTGCATCGATATAGTGCTGAAGCCTCTTGACTGGTATTCTCAAAAGCTCGTCCGTCCAAACGCACCTCCCTGATACAGGGTCCAATTTTCCGCCAGCCCCGAAGAACCAAGTCCGGCAACGGTCTGGCCAGTTCATTGTCTGTGGTTCGATCCCTTTATCAAGCAGATCATTCTCAGCCTTGGCCCACTTAGGCCGGGCTTTGAGGTAGCCACCTGACCCCGTGCGATGGTGAAGCTTCTTCTTCGCAGCATTCTTCTTGTTTGTCGCTGACATCTTCTTACTCTTTTCCGATGTCTTGTGGGCCACAAATGCGGGCCAGTGATCTCTGATCTTCTCATACCGGCCGATGAATTCTGGTGTCTCTTCTTTGTCGACAAACGTTTTCAGCTCATTCTTCCACCTCCTGAATAGGTCTGCCATCTTCTTAAGAGCATGAGACTTGATTAATTGCTCTTTAACTGGCTTCTCCGGATCCTCCTCTGGCGGTAGGGTGAAATTTGCCTTCAGCTCAGTCCAAAGATCATCTTTCTGCATATCATTGACATAAGACACCTCAGGGTCTTCCTTCTTAGGCTTATACCATTGGTGGATGCTGATCGGGATCTTGTCCCTAACAAGAACCCCGCACTGAGCAGCAAATGCTTCCTTTGTCCGGATGGGTTCAATCGGTTGGCCGTCGCGCGCGATTGCTGTGATCTCAAACCTTTCATCCGAGCGCAACTTTCTCTTCGGGCCTCGTCTCTTTACCGAAGTTGTGCTCGATCCGGAGGGCTAGAAAAAAGAAGAAAGACGAGAGTTAATTAATATGTGTACATACCAAAACAATGAATGCATCAATTAGCTAGTCAGCACAGGCTTAACTAATATATTTACCTGGCCGGACTCTGTTCGGTCACCGGAGCCGTCACCACGGGCTCCTTCTTGCACCAGCATTGGGTCACCGGAGCCATCATAATCATGTCTTTCCTCCTCCACTCTTCGATCACCGTAGCCTGCTTCTTCACCCTATTCTTCCAGACCATCATTGTCGTTAAGATACGACAAGACATCACCTCCGGCTAAGATTATGTCCCCCAACACCTCTTCTGCTTCCTCGTCTCGTCCGTGCTCCATTGTTTCTGCAAATATTACAACATGGCAATTATTACACAAACATGACAGCAGGTGGATATATTAGTGCAAACGTAGACCTAGCTTATTCCGGGTTTGGGGTGGCCTCGGCAACGCTTCAAGGGTAGGGGCGCGGCGGGAGGGGGTAGGAGACCGACATCGTTTTTTCTACGGTTTGGGTGTCCTCGAGAGTTTTGGTCGAGCGAGAGGGCCGGGGGGGTGCTCCCGTGGTATAAGTTATCACGGTCGAGAGGGGGTATATATATCGACCGCCCATCATGTCGAAGTTATTTTGGAATGGAGTTCCCGATAAAAATTAAGAAGAGGAAGTAGAAGATAAAAAAAGAGGAGAAGAAGAAAAAAAGGAGAAGAAGAAGGAATAGAGGAGAAGAAGAAAAATAGACTCTATTTTTCTTCTTCTCCTCTATTCCTTCTTCTTCTCCTCTTATTTTTCTTCTTAATCCTCTTCTTAGTTCATTCCTTCTTCCTTTCTTCCTAGCTAGATATATAAAACTTTTCTAAAAAATGTTATCGGGGAGGGGGTATCGACCTCCCCTCATGTTGAAATTATCGGGGAGGGGGTATCGACCTCCCCTCATGTTGAAATTATCGGGGAGGGGGTATATCGACCCCCACCCCCCTCATCATGCATATATAGCTACCACATACATATATACATTGAAAAAAATTACATATATACAACAAAAACATTAATACACATATGAACAAAAAAATACATATCTGAACAAAAACATGTTGTGAACAAAAAAATTAATGTAATAAATCTAATAAGAAATTAATCTAATAAAAAACATGCTCTGAACTTACATATAGCCACATACATACAAAGATACATTTTATATATATGAACAAAAATTAATCTAATACAAAATAAAAACAGAGCCGGACCGGCGCGGCGGCTCACAGCCGGGGCGTCTGGCGATGGCGACGGCGGGGGAGGCGAGGGCGCCGGCGCACGGGGGCAGGCCGCGGGAAGGGGCTCGGGCGCGGGGCAGGGCCCGGCGCGGCGACGGAGTCGGAGGCAGGGGCGGCGCGGCGACGACGTCGGAGGCAGGGGTGGCGCGGCGACGGCGTCGGAGGCAGGGCGGCGCGGCGACGGCATCGGAGGCAGGGGCGGCCCGGCGACGGCGTCGGAGGTAGGGGCGATGACGGCGATGGCGACGAGGAGCAGCGCCTGGGGCGTCGGGCACGAACTGACGGTGAAGTTGTGAAATTTCACAAGTCCAGCTTATATACAAAGAGCATTGGTACCGGTTGGTGGCACCAACCGGGACCAATGCTACCTTTAGTCCCGGTTGGTGCCACGAACCGGGACCAAAGGCCTCTTTTCAGCAGCCCAAAGGGCGGGAAGCGGCGGCCTTTGGTCCCGGTTGGTGGCACCAACCGGGACTAAAGGGGGGCACTGGTCTCAGTTGGTGCCACCAACCGGGACCAAAGGCAACCTTTAGTCCCGGTTGGTGCCACCAACCGGGACGGAAAGCCTTGCACAGCGGCGTGGTGGTGGGAGTTTAGTCCCACCTCGCTAGCTGAGAGAGAGCCGCACCTGTTTATAAGGTGCGGTGCGCCTGAGCTGTCGAGCTCCTCTCTAAAGCAGGCTTACGGGCCTAACCTCTCTGTACATGCCTATGGGCCTACTGGGCCTTCTGCGGGCCTGAATCCTGGCCCATGGATGGGTTTCTAGTCGTATTCAGGCCGTGGTGGCCCAGTAGGTGGCATAATTTTTATTTTTTGCCTGTTTTTTGTTTTCTTTTTTGCTTTATTTATTTTGTTTTGTTTCTACTTACAACAAAAAACTTATTTATTTTATTTTATTTTGTTTCTAATTACTTATTTATTTTACTTTATGATAATTCTTTTTGTTATTAAAGTTTCTAACAAAAAAGTTCTTTATGAAAATTCTTTTTGCTTTCAATGATTTTGAACAGAAAATACTTCGATAATTTTAGTTGCATCAATTTTATATAATTTTAGTTTCAATAATACTAGAGGTTGCTTATAATGTTTTGAACAGAAAATACTTTGATAATTTTAGTTTCATAAATTTTATTTATGTTATTAAAGTTTATTTTATTTTGTTTCTACTTATATATTTTATTAAAGTTTATATTATTTTGTTTCTAATTACTTATTTATTTTATTTGTTATTTTTCATGCACCATTTTTCATGCATTTACTGATTATTTTGAGCTATAAGACCCTAAAATTGAAAAGCATTTCAAATGAACTCTGAAAAGGTTGAAAGTTGGCATGGTATCATCATTTCATCCACATAGCATGTGCAAGAAAGTTGAGAGGGTTACGGCAAAAACTGGATGCACTTCGTGTACAAAACGGACAATCTCTTTCGAAGTATCAGGATTTCATACGGAAACTCGTCTGTTACAAAGGGATTTCATTTTTTAAAACTTATTTGAACTCCTGACTTTTTGTGTGTTCAAAATGCACCATTCAAAGCCACATCATCAATTTTCAACCCTTTCTGACTTCATTTGTTATTTTTCATGCATTTATTGATTATTTTGAGCTATAAGACCCTGAAATTGAAAAGCATTTCAAATGAACTCTGAAAAGGTTGAAAGTTGGCATGGTATCATCATTTCATCCACATAGCATGTGCAAGAAAGTTGAGAGGGTTACGGCAAAAACTGGATGCACTTCGTGTACAAAACGGACAATGGTATCATACTCGTCTGTTACAAAGTTGGCATGGTATCATCATAATAGTTGCGGGAGAAAGTCTTCACTTTTTCTTCGCTTGTGTCATTTGCTTATTGCGCCGTAACCATGGATAATCTTCATCGTTTATCAGGATGCTTGGGTCAGCCTTGACTTTGAAGGGAGGAATTTCATGAAACTTTTCATAATCTTCAGACATGTCTGTCTTGCCCTCCACTCCCACAATGTCCCTTTTTCCTGAAAGAACTATGTGGCGCTTTGGCTCATCGTATGATGTATTCGCTTCCTTATCTTTTCTTTTTCTCGGTCTGGTAGACATGTCCTTCACATAGATAACCTGTGCCACATCATTGGCTAGGACGAACGGTTCGTCAGTGTACCCAAGATTGTTCAGATCCACTGTTGTCATTCCGTACTGTGGGTCTACCTGTACCCCGCCTCCTGACAGATTGACCCATTTGCACTTAAACAAAGGGACCTTAAAATCATGTCCGTAGTCAAGTTCCCATATGTCCATTATGTAACCATAATATGTGTCCTTTCCCCTCTCGGTTGCTGCATCAAAGCGGACACCGCTGTTTTGGTTGGTGCTCTTTTGATCTTGGGCGATCGTGTAAAATGTATTCCCATTTATCTCGTATCCTTTGTAAGTCAATACAGTCGAAGATGGTCCCCTGGACAACGAGTACAACTCATCACAAACAGTGGTGTCACCTCTGAGACGTGTTTCCAACCAACTGCTGAAAGTCCTGATGTGTTCACATGTAATCCAGTCGTCACACTGCTCCGGGTGTTTGGAGCGCAGACTGTTCTTGTGTTCATCGACATACGGGGTCACCAAGGTAGAGTTCTGTAGAACTGTGTAGTGTGCTTGAGACCAAGAATGCCCGTCCCTGCATATTATTGAGTCCGCTCCTAGCGTGCCTTTTCCAGTCAGTCTCCCCTCATACCGCGATTTAGGGAGACCTATCTTCTTAAGGCCAGGAATGAAGTCAACACAAAACCCAATGACATCCTCTGTTTGATGGCCCATGGAGATGCTTCCTTCTGGCCTAGCGCGGTTACGGACATATTTCTTTAGGACTCCCATGAACCTCTCAAAGGGGAACATATTGTGTAGAAATACGGGCCCCAGAATGACAATCTCGTCGACTAGATGAACTAGGACGTGCGTCATGATATTGAAGAAGGATGGTGGGAACACCAGCTCGAAACTGACAAGACATTGCGCCACATCACTCCTTAGCCTTGGTATGATTTCTGGATCGATCACCTTCTGAGAGATTGCATTGAGGAATGCACATAGCTTCACAATGGCTAATCGGACGTTTTCCGGTAGAAGCCCCCTCAATGCAACCGGAAGCAGTTGCGTCATAATCACGTGGCAGTCATGAGACTTTAGGTTCTGGAACTTTTTCTCTGGCATATTTATTATTCCCTTTATATTCGACGAGAAGCCAGTCGGGACCTTCATACTGAGCAGGCATTCAAAGAAGATTTCTTTCTCTTCTTTCGTAAGAGCGTAGCTGGCAGGACCTTCATACTGCTTCGGAGGCATGCCGTCTTTTTCGTGCAAACGTTGCAGGTCCTCCCGTGCCTCAGGTGTATCTTTTGTCTTCCCATACACGCCCAAGAAGCCTAGCAGGTTCACGCAAAGGTTCTTCGTCACGTGCATCACGTCGATTGAAGAGCGGACCTCTAGGTCTTTCCAGTAGGGTAGGTCCCAAAATATAGATTTCTTCTTCCACATGGGTGCGTGTCCCTCAGCGTCATTCGGAACAGCTAGTCCGCCGGGACCCTTTCCAAAGATTACGTGTAAATCATTGACCATAGCAAGTACGTGATCACCGGTACGCATGGCGGGCTTCTTCCGGTGATCTGCCTCGCCTTTGAAATGCTTGCCTTTCTTTCGACATTGATGGTTGGTCGGAAGAAATCGACGATGGCCCAGGTACACATTCTTCCTGCATTTGTCCAGGTATATACTTTCAGTGTCATCTAAACAGTGCGTGCATGCGTGGTATCCCTTGTTTGTCTGTCCTGAAAGGTTACTGAGAGCGGGCCAATCGTTGATGGTTACAAACAGCAACGCGTGCAGGTTAAATTCCTCCTGTTTGTGCTCATCCCACGTACGTACACCGTTTCCATTCCACAGCTGTAAAAGTTCTTCAACTAATGGCCTTAGGTACACATCAATGTCGTTGCCGGGTTGCTTAGGGCCTTGGATGAGAACTGGCATCATAATGAACTTCCGCTTCATGCACATCCAAGGAGGAAGGTTATACATACATAGAGTCACGGGCCAGGTGCTGTGATTGCTGCTCTGCTCCCCGAAAGGATTAATGCCATCCGCGCTTAAACCAAACCATACGTTCCTTGGGTCAGCTGCAAACTCAGCCCAGTACTTTCTCTCGATTTTTCTCCACTGCGACCCGTCAGCGGGTGCTCTCAACTTCCCGTCTTTCTTACGGTCCTCACTGTGCCATCGCATCAACTTGGCATGCTCTTCATTTCTGAACAGACGTTTCAACCGTGGTATTATAGGAGCATACCACATCACCTTCGCAGGAACCCTCTTCCTGGGGGGCTCGCCGTCAACATCACCAGGGTCATCTCGTCTGATCTTATACCGCAATGCACCGCATACCGGGCATGCGTTCAGATCCTTGTACGCACCGCGGTAGAGGATGCAGTCATTAGGGCATGCATGTATCTTCTGCACCTCCAATCCTAGAGGGCATACGACCTTCTTTGCTGCGTATGTACTGTCGGGCAATTCGTTATCCTTTGGAAGCTTCTTCTTCAATATTTTCAATAGCTTCTCAAATCCTTTGTCAGGCACAGCATTCTCTGCCTTCCACTGCAGCAATTCCAGTACGGTACCGAGCTTTGTGTTGCCATCTTCGCAATTGGGGTACAACCCTTTTTTGTGATCCTCTAACATGCGATCGAACTTCAGCTTCTCCTTTTGACTTTCGCATTGCGTCCTTGCATCGACAATGACCCGGCGGAGATCATCATCATCGGGCACTGGTTCCTCTTGATCTTCAGCAGCTTCCCCCGTTGCAGCATCATTGGGCACATCGTCTGGTTCCTCTTGATCTTCAGCAGCTTCCCCCGTTGCAGCATCACCGTATTCAGGGGGCACATAGTTGTCATCGTCCTCTTCTTCTTCGCCGTCTTCCATCATAACCCCTATTTCTCCGTGCCTCGTCCAAACATTATAGTGTGGCATGAAACCCTTGTAAAGCAGGTGGGTGTGAAGGATTTTCCGGTCAGAGTAAGACTTCGTATTCCCACATTTAGGGCATGGACAACACATAAAACCATTCTGCTTGTTTGCCTCAGCCACTTCGAGAAAATCATGCACGCCCTTAATGTACTCGGAGGTGTGTCTGTCACCGTACATCCATTGCCGGTTCATCTGCGTGCATTATATATAATTAAGTGTGTCAAAAACCATTACAGAACATCATGAATAGATAATTAAGTGACCAAATTAATAGAAGTTCATCATCACATTAAAACCAAAGTACATACATAGTTCTCATCTAACAACATATAGCTCTCCAGAGCATCTAATTAATTAAACCATACATTGAAACTATGTAAAACATTTCAATGCGAAAACAAATGCGATCATAATCGCAACCAAGGTAACAATTGATCCAACGGCATAATGATACCAAGCCTCGGTATGAATGGCATATTTTCTAATCTTTCTAATCTTCAAGCGCATTGCATCCATCTTGATCTTGTGATCATCGACGACATCCGCAACATGCAACTCCAATATCATCTTCTCCTCCTCAATTTTTTTATTTTTCCTTCAAGAAATTGTTTTCTTCTTCAACTAAATTTAACCTCTCGACAATAGGGTCGGTTGGAATTTCCGGTTCACATACCTCCTAGATAAATAAAATCTATGTCACGTTGGTCGGCATAATTTTCATAAACAATAAATGAACCAATAGTTATAAAGATAATATATACCACATCCGAATCATAGACAGGACGAGGGCCGACGGGGGCGGATACCAAAACCATCGCACTATATAATAACAAGCAATACAATAGTAAGAAAATTAGACAAGTATCTATCTAAAGTAAGAATTTTTTTCTTTCAGAAAGAAGATAAGAACAAGAGGCTCACCACGGTGGTGCCGGCGACGAGATCGGCGCGGGCGATCGACGGCGGTGAAGACGGGAATGGGACGTGACGGGCCGCTAAACCTAGACAAATCTCGAGGAAAATGGAGCTTTGAGGTCGAGCTTCGAGAGGAGAAAGCTTAACTAGTGTGGCTCGGGCATTTCATCGAACACCTCATGTGCATAGGAGGTGAGCTAGAGCACCACAAAGCCCTCCCCTCGCCGGCCAGAGAAAAACAGAGCACTGGAGTGCTCTGCTCGCGGGCGAGGGGTATATATAGGCACCTCATTGGTCCCGGTTCGTGGCATGAACCGGGACTAAAAGGCAGCCTGTGGTCCCGGTTCAAGCCACCAACCAGGACCAATGGTGGTGGGCCAAGAGCGAGGCCCATTGGTCCCGGTTCGTCCCACCAACCGGGACCAAAGGGGCCAGACGAACCGGGACCAATGCCCCCACGAGGCCCGGCAGGCCCCTGGCCTCACGAACCGGGACCAGTGCTCCCATTGGTCCCGGTTCTGGACTGAACCGGGACTAATGGGCTGACCCACCCTGAACCAAAGCCCTCTTTTCTACTAGTGCCCATCCGTTAGCTTAGCATAATGATCGTTCAGTTTTGCTGCTATTGCTTTCTTCATGTCGAATACGTATTCCTTCGACTATGAGATTATGCAGCTCCCGGATACTGGAGGAATGCCTTATCTGCTATCAAACGTTGGTGATTATAAAGATGCTCTACAGGTATCTCCGAAGGTGTTTGTTGATTTGGCATAGATCGAGATTAGGATTTGTCACTCCGAGTATCGGAGAGGTATCTCTGGGCCCTCTCGGTAATACACATCATAAGCTTGCAAGCAAACAACTAAGGAGTTAGTCACGAGGTGATGTATTACGGAACGAGTAAAAGAGACTTGCCGGTAACGAGATTGAACTAGGTATGAAGATACCGACGGTTCAACCTTGGGCAAGTAACATACCGATGGACAAAGGTAATAATGTATGTTGTCATAACGGTTCGACCGATAAAGGTCTTCGTAGAATATGTAGTAGCGAATATGGGCATCCAGGTTCCGCTATTGGTTATTAACAGGAGAGGTGTCTCAGTCATGTCTACATAGTTCTCGAACCCATACGGTCCGCACGCTTAACGTTCATTGACGATATAGTATTATATGAGTTATGTGATTTGGTGAACGAATGTTGTTCGGAGTCCTGGATGAGATCACGAACATGACGAGGAATTTCGAAATGGTCGAGAGGTAAAGATTGATATATATGACGATGGTATTCGGACTCCAGAAGTGTTTCGGGGGGTACCGGGTACTTATCGAGTCACCGGAAGGGGTTCCGGACACCGCCGACAAAAGATATGGGCCTTATGGGCCAAGTGAGGGAACACACCAGCCCACAAGGGGCTGGTGCGCCCCTATAGAGGACAGCCCTATGAGGAGGAGAAGGAAAGAGGGGAGGGCAAGGAAAGTGTGGATTAGGATTCCTACTTCCTTCCCTCTCCCCCCTCTTTCCTCCCCCTCGGTTATACATCGCAGGGGGCGCGCGGCTTGGGAGGGACTCCAAGTAGGATTCCTCCTACTTGGGTGCCTCCTATGGCTGCTCCTCCCTCCCTCCCACCTATATATATGTGGGAGGGGGCGCCTAGCACACATGAGACAATTGCCTATCCGTGTGCGGCACCCCCTTCCACCGTTTACACCCCCGGTCATATTTTCGTAGTGCTTAGTCGAAGCCCTGCGAGGATCACTTCATCATCACCATCACCACGCCGTCATGCTGACGTAACTCATCTACTACCTCGACGTCTTGCTGGATCAAGAAGGCAAGGGATGTCACTGAGCTGAACGTGTGCAGAACGCGGAGGTGCCGTGCGTTCCGTACTTGATCGGTTGAAGCGTGAAGAAGTTCGACTACATCAACCGCGTTGTGAAACGCTTCCGCTTATGGTCTATGAGGGTATGTAGACACACTCTCCCCCTCGTTGCTATGCATCTCCATGGATAGATCATTGCATGTGCGTAGAATTTTTTTTGTTTTCCATGCAACGATTCCCAACGGTGGCATCATGAGCCAGGTCTATGCGTAGATGATATGCACGAGTAGAACACAAAGAGTTGTGGGCGGTGATAGTCATACTGCTTACCACCAATGTCATATTTTGATTCGGCGGTATTGTGGGATGAAGCGGCCCAGACCAACCTTACATGTCCACGCACATGAGATCAGTTCCACCGACAGACATGCAACTAGTTGTTGCATAAAGGTGGCTGGCGGGAGTCTATTTCTCCTACTTTATTTGAATCGAATTTGACTGCGGCCGGTCCTTGAAGAAAGTTAAAACAACAAACTTGACGAAACACCATTGTGGTTTGATGCGTAGGTAAGAACGGTTCTCGCTAGAAGCCCGTAGCAGCCACGTAAAACTTGCAAAAACAAAGTAGAGGATGTCTAACTTGTTTTTGCAGGGTATGTTGTGATGTGATATGGTCAAGACATGATGTGATATATGTTATTGTATGAGATGATCTTGTTTTGTAAGATATCTGGCAATTGGCAGGAGCCTTATGGTTGTCGCTTTATTGTATGAAATGCATACGCCATGTAATTGCTTTACTTTATCGCTATGAGTTAGCAATAGTTGTGGAAGAAATAGTTGGCGAGACGACCACGACGCAATGATGGAGGTCAGGGTGTCGAGCCGGTGACGATGGAGATCATGATGATGCTTTGAAGATGGAGATCGAAAGCACAAGATGATGATGGCCATATCATGTCACATATTTTGATTGCATGTGATGTTTATCTTATATGTGTCTTATTTTGCTTAGAATGACGGTAGCTTTATAAGATGATACCTTCACTAAATTTCAAGGTAAAAGTGTTCTCCCTGAGTATGCACCATTGCGAAAGTTTGTCGTTTCGAGACACCACATGATGATCGGGTGTGGTAGACTCGACGATCACATACAACGGGTGTAAGACAGTTTTACACATGCGGAATACTTTGATTAAACTTGACGAGCCTAGCATGTACAGACATGGCCTCAGAATACTGGAGAACGAAAGGTCGAACATACGTCATAGAGTAGATATGATAAACATAGAGATGTTCAACAATGATGACTACGCCATCTCACGTGATGATCAGACATGGGTAAGTTGATATGGATCATGTATCAATTAGACAACTTGAGGGATGTTGATTTAAGTGGGAGTTCGTTAGTAATTTGATTAACTGAACTTAATTTGTGACGATGACATGTACCTAGGGTAGGGTCATAAGCCTGACCTAGACGCCTTACCCAAGGACACTCCCTGAAGTCGAAGACATTGAAAGAACAACCAAAGATACGGACTGAAATCACCTTGGAGTGCAATCCACTCGACCAAATATACCACTTGGATATCCCAATTCCACTCGACTAAGATAGAGTCACTCGACCTTACGGAGAATCACTCGGAGTACAGAAGATCTAAAGCCACCTCTGGATGGCAACGGTCAGGCGTTCACTCTGTAGCCTTAAAGGCCATTAATAGTCATTATAGCAGGCATTACCAATAACGTCTCTGTCTTAATCTACATTAAACCCCTGTGTAACTGAGGCCTGTGAAGGGGTGGCGCACTCTATATAAGCCACCCCTCCCCTCTGGCACAAGGATTCTCACCCATGTAACTCTCACGCATATCCAATCGACCAAGCCTCCGGGCACCGAGACGTAGGGCTGTTACTTCCTCCGGGAAGGGCCTGAACTCGTACATCTTGCTTGCACAATTTCACCATAGCTAGGGCCTTGCCTCCTCCTACGTACCCCCTATTCTTACTGTCGGACTTGCTCCCACAATAGTTGGCGCCCACCGTGGGGCAGGCGTCTTAGCGACTTCCGGTGAGGTTGCAGTTTTTCAGATCTCCATCAACATGGTTTCTGGCGGTGGTTTGGCTAAGGGCCGCGAGATCCGTCTCGGCGCGCTCGTTTTCATCGCTGACGACTCCGCCTGGCTCCAAGAGGCCCCCCTCGATGTCGAGGCCCTTCCCATCTGAGAGGCGACTCACTTCCGAGCGAGTGCCTGCGGTGTCCTCCTGCGGCAGCCGTCGACCCAGTATCGATTGGCTCCCGTGTCATCAACTCTCCCTGCTGAATGCCGCCGCAAGCGATCCGGTCGGTCGCGGCTTCAGCGGTGGGTGAAGCATGCGGTGGCCCACCAGTCGGTCACCCCTCAAGTCGTGGCAATCGAGCCCGACGAATCTCTTTACGGACCATTCGACATGTCAACTGGTTCCGCTGAGACCCTGTCCGAGTGCGGAAGCAGCGACCCTGCAGCGGAAGTCCTGATGGTCAACACACCATGCAGCCCACCTGGGTTCCGCCGCGGTGGCGGCGGCGATGGTGGCGCCGGTCCGTCACATGGTCACGACGAGTATCATCCCGAAGCCCTCACTTCGGAACAGAGAGAAGAGCTGCATCGTCGCAACATGGAGGCGCTCCACACTCCCATCATCGGAGAGACATCTGTGGCTCGGGCCTTGGAGGCCGCACGCCTAGCCACCTTGGCTGAGCGCACGCATCTGGAGAATCTCCAACATTCACTCGATGAACGCGCTCATCGGTAGATCCCTGAATCCAGTCGACGTCATCCACAATTGTTTCCACCTGAACCTCAGGCATATCGCACACCAATCCAGAATCTTGCAGCTACAACCTATATAGCAGAGTTGATTTAGCCATCCCATTAAGAGGCTGGTAGAGGTTTGCTGCAGATCCAAGCACTGCTCCAAGCAGCGGGTGAACAAAACTCTGTTGTTTCTCAGTCGCGCAACACGATCCACAGCAGATCTGTGGTTGCGGACACAGTTCAGTTGGCTCAAAGTCCAAGACCGCCTCCGCGGTGTGAATATCGTGGGCACCGCCAGGATCAGTACCTGGATCGGGGTCATGGACAGTACGATCATCGGCACGGCCGTGATGACCACCGTCGAGTGCGTTCTCCCCCTCCGAGGGGCGGATCATACGCGCCCCAGCGGTATGATGACAGGCACCCATATGGTGATGAACGGAAGGCTCTAGTCGACCCAAGGGAGCCTGGTTTCGATGCAAGGTCAGTTCTTGTACCAGGTTTGGTCGACAGAGGCCGAGCACACAGAGAAGAACAAGACAGAAATCGTCCGACTGGAAGCAGAGTGCATGTTTCTGGGCCCGAATGTTTCAGTAGAGCCATCTGAGCTGCAGAGATACCTCCCAACTTTAGATTGGCGATAGGAGTTAGTAAGTTCAGCGGTGAGTCGAAGCCTGACACATGGCTAGTGGATTACCGAGTGGTAGTGCAGATTGGTGGTGGCAACGATGATGTAGCCATGAAGCACCTCCCCTGATGCTCGAGGGTTCAGCCAAAGCTTGGCTGAATCAGCTGGCCCCTGGTAGTATTTTCAGTTGGGAAGAGTTGGCCCGAGTGTTCGTTAAAACATTCGAGGGCACCTGCAAGTGACCAGCTGGACTGACTGAATTGCAGCATTGTGTCCAGAAACCGAATGAGACCTTGAGAGACTACATCCAGAGATGGACTACCCTTCACCATAAAGTGGAAAATGTGTCACAGCACCAAGCAGTTTGCGCCTTCAAAGAGGGCGTTCGATACAGAGAGCTCAACCTGAAATTCAGTCGGACAGGAGACATGACCATGGCCCGAATGATGGAAATAGCCACTCGATACGCTAAGGACAAAGAGGAAGACCGACTCCGCAGTGGCAAGAATAAACCAGTCGCCCAGGACACCGGAGGAGGAAACTCCAGTCGGAGGCAAAAGCGCAAAGCTGAAACTGCAGGTCCTGCTGAAGCCGCATTTTTGAATCAAGGGAAGTTGAAGGGAAATCCTAAAGGGCCATGGATCCCTAAAAAAGTGAAAGATCAAGCAGGAAATGATGTTCTTGATTTGCCGTGTCACATACACACCAAAAAAGATGAAGAGGATAATTTGATTTACACCAAGCATACCACTCGACAGTGTCGACTCCTGATTCAGAGCTTCCGAGAGGGTCAGCCCAGTGAAAAGGAGAAGGAATCTGATAAGGAGGAGGACAAAGAGGAAGATGATGGTTACCCCAATGTCAATGCCACTTTAGTGATTTTTGCTGACATCGAGAGCAAAAGTCGACTGAAAGTTATTGATCGAGAAGTGAACATGGTTTCTCCGGCAACTACGACGTATTTAAAGTGGTCAAAGACTCCCATTACTTTCGACTAGTCCGATCACCCAGCGCACATTGCTACCCCCGGACGGCAAGTGTTGGTGGTCAACCCAGTCGTTGGGGGCACCCGACTGACCAAGGTTCTGATGGATGGTGGCAGTGGTTTGAACATTCTGTATGCTTAGACCCTCCGAGGGATGGGCATTCCGATGTCCAAGCTTAGCGAGAGCAATATGCGATTCCACCGAGTCATCCCTGGAAAGAAAGCCGATTCACTCGGTCAGATCATTCTTGATGTGGTTTTCGGTGATTCAAAGAATTACCGCAAGGAAAAGTTAACATTTGAGGTGGTGGATTTTCACAGTGCCTACCATGCCATTCTGGGCAGACCAGCATATGCTCGTTTCATGGCTCGACCATGTTACGTATACCTCAAGTTGAAGATGCCTGGCCCAGAGGCATAATCACGGTCACAGGGAATCGGCAAAGGGCAGAAGAGTGCCTCCAAAAGGGCTCAAAGATTGCCGATGAACAAATGGCAGCAGTAGAAATGGAGGAATACAACAAGAATGCAGATCCGAGTGATTTGTTGCGAGCTAAGAAGCCTGCTTCAGAGTCCGCATTTCAGTCGGCCGGTGAAACAAAGCCTGTTCATATTCACTCGACTGATCCCAATGCTGCTCCGACCCACATCTCAACAACACTCGACAGCAAATAGGAAGAAGCGCTCATCCAGTTCCTCCATGAGAACTGGGACATCTTTGCATGGAAACCATCTGACATGCCGGGTGTACCCAGGGGACTGGCTGAGCATCGTTTGTGCGTCGACCCAAAAGTAAAACCCGTCAAAGAGCATCTCCATCGGTCCGGTGTGGAGAAGCGAAAGGCAATTGGCGAGGAGGTGGCTCTCCTTCTTGCAGCCGAGTTCATCTGTGAGATATACCACTCCGAGTGGCTCGCCAATGTTGTTATGGTCCCCATGAAAGATGATTCACTTCATATGTGTATTGATTTCAAGCACATCAATTGGGCCTGCCCGAAAGATCATTTCCCTCTCCCCCGCATCGACCAGATTGTCGACTCAACTATGGCGGTGAGCGTTTGTCCTTTTTGCATGCGTATTCCGGGTACCATCATATCCGACTGTATGGGCCCGATGAAATAAAAACAGCCTTCATCACCCCATTCGGGTGTTTTTGCTATGTTACCATGCCCTTTGGCCTCAAGAATGCTGGCGCCATGTTCATGCGCATGATTCAGAAGTGCCTGCTCACCCAAATTAGTTGGAACATGGAAGCATACATGGATGATATCGTGGTCAAGTCACGCAAAGGTTCCGACCTATTGACTGACCTCGTTGAAACCTTCGCCAACTTAAGAAGATATGATATCAAGCTCAATCCGTCAAAGTGCACATTCGGAGTCCCGGGCGGAAAGTTACTCGGTTTCCTCGTTTCCGAACAAGGGATCAATGCAAACCCAAAAAAAGGTTGGAGCAATTCTCCGAATGAAAAGCCCCGTGCGTGTACACGACATTCAGAAGCTTACTGGTAGTTTGGCTGCATTGAGCTGATTCATCTCTCGTCTCGGTGAAAAGGCATTGTCTCTTTACCGACTGATGAAGAAGTCTAATAAGTTCGAGTGGACTCCTGAAGCCGAAGCAGCGTTTGTAGAGCTCAAAGCCCTGCTTTCCACCAAGCCGGTGCTTGCTGCCCCAATCAGCAAAGAGCCTCTGCTGCTGTATATCGCAGCCACTGGACAGGTTGTCAGCACAGTGCTCACAGTTGAGCGGGAAGAAGAAGGCAAAGCCTACAATCTTCAACGCCCAGTGTACTATATTTCTGAAGTCTTGACTCCGTCCAAGCAAAGGCATCCACATTACCAGAAGCTTGTCTATGATATTTATTTGACCACAAAGAAAGATGCACATTACTTCGTAGACCACTCGGTTTTAGTTGTCAGCGATGCTCCGTTATCAGAAATTCTGAACAATCGGGACGCAACCGGTCGAGTGGCCAAGTGGGCGATTAAACTCCTTCCTTTGGACATCAAGTTCGAGACAAAGAAAGCAATCAAGTCTCAAGCAATAGCAGATTTCCTCGCCGAGTGGATTAAATAGCAGCAACCGACCTAGATTCACTCGGTACATTGGACTATGTTCTTTGATGGGTCCAAAATGTTGAATGGTTCTGGTGCCGGAGTGCTCCTGGTAACCCCAAGAGGCGACAAGCTCAGTTATGTCCTCCAGATTCACTGCGATTCTTCCAACAATGAAGCTGAATATGAGGCACTTCTTTATGGGTTGCGTATGGCCATCTGATGGTTCACGGCGACTCAGACTTGGTGGTAAATCAAGTGATGAAGGAGTGGGATATCAGGAGCCCAGCTATGACTGGTTATTGCAATGCAGTAAGAAAACTAGAGAAGAAGTTTGAGGGGTTAGAGCTCCACCACATACCCGAATAAATAATCAAGCTACTGATGATCTGGCGAAGATAGGTTCCACTTGGAAACCTATTCCCAGTAATGTGTTTTTGGAGCATCTCCACACCCCGTCAGTTCAAGAAGATACTTTTACAGAGGAGCCCCCACAACCGATAAGCTCAACCGATCCGACTAAGATTGAAGTCCCAACTGTAGTCGACTTGATCATGGAGGTTTTAATGATCACCCCCGACTGGACGGTGCCATATATTGCATACCTGCTCAGTCAGGAGCTCCCAGAAGATGAGGATGAGGCCCACCAGATAGTCCGCCGATCCAAAGCCTTCACAGTAATAAGTGGACAGCTTTACAGAGAAAGTGTTACCGGAGTTGCTCAGTGTTGCATCTCCCCAGAAGAAGGTCTACTGATCCTAAATGAGATCCACTCGGGGAGATGTGGTCACCATGCGTCCTCTTGGACCATCGTGGCCAAAGCATACCGAGCAGGATTTTACTGGCCGCGTGCAAATGAGATGGCTAAAGATATAGTGGACAACTGCGAAGGATGCCAGTTTTACTCAAACATGTCTCACAAGCCTACATCTACCTTGAAGACCATTCCACTTGTCTGGCCGTTTGCGGTTTGGGGATTGGACATGGTTGGACCTTTCAAGACCGGCAGAAGCGGCTTCACTCATTTGCTCATAGCAGTCAACAAATTCACCAAATGGATCGAAGCCAAACCTATCAAGAATCTTGATTCGAGCTGCCATCAGTTTCGTTAGAGAGCTGATATTCTGATATGGAGTCCCTCACAGCATAATCATAGAAAATGGCTTCAACTTTGATTATGATGAGTTCAGAGTGTTTTGCGCGTCCCAAGGCACTCGGGTCGATTACGCATCTGTTGCGCACCCGCGGTCGAATGGGCAGGCAGAAAGAGCAAATGGCTTGATCCTTCAAGGGTTGAAGCCCTGGCTGATGCGTGACCTCAAGCATGCTGCTGGAGCTTGGGTGATAGAATTACCATATGTCTTATGGGGACTGAGAACAACTCCCAACCGGTCGACTGATCGAACCCCTTTCTTCATGGTGTACGGTGCTGAGGCTATACTTCCGAGTGATTTGCTGCAAAATGCTCCCCGAGTGGAACTCTTCTCAGAAGATGCAGCAGAGCAGCCATGTCAAGATGCAGTGGATCTCCTAAGAAGAGCGAGTGGCTCTGATCCGGTCGACCATCTATCAACAAGACCTACACCGGTTCCATGCCCGAAATGTCAGAGGCCGAGCATTTCAGGAAGGAGATGTTGTGCTCCGAGTGCACCAGAAACGGCCTCACAAGCTTTCTCCGGCCTGGGAAGGACCCTTCATCATCACCAAGGTACTCCACAATGGGGTGTATCACCTCTACAACGTAGCCAAGAAAGAAGACGAGCCGCGCTCGTGGAATGCGGATCTGCTCCGCCGTTTTTATACCTAAACACTCGGATCGACGAGTTGTAATAAGAATCCTTCAGTATTCTTATCAAAGACAAGATTTTTGCGGTATCTTAATGACTGTTGTTCCATAAGCATATGTGTTCAAATCCCCCAGTGGGTGGCTTAGCCGCGAATCCGATTCGCCTAAGTTTCAAAAACACTCGGAGTGAAGAGCAACCCTCTCACTCGGGGGCTTAGCCGCGAACCCGATTCGCCTAAGTTTCAAAACTACTCAGAGTGGAGAGCAATCCTCCCACTCGGGGGCTTAGATGCGATCCCATACTCACCTAAGTTACAAAAACTACTCCGAGTGGAGAGCCATCCTCCCACTCGGGGGCTTAGCCGCGACCCCGTACTCGCCTAAGTTACAAAAACTACTCTGAGTGGAGAGCAATCCTCCCACTCGGGGGCTTAGCTGCGATCTCGTACTCACCTAAGTTACTAAAACTACTCCGAGTGGAGAGCAATCCTCCCACTCGGGGGCTTAGCTGCGATCCTGTACTCGCCTAAGTTACAAAACTACTCCGAGCGGAGAGCAATCCTCCCACTCGGGGGCTTAGCCGCGACCCCGTACTCGCCTAAGTTACAAAAAATACTCCGAGTGGAGAGCAATCCTCCCACTCGGGGGCTTAGCTGCGATCCCGTACTCGCCTAAGTTACAAAAACTACTCCGAGTGGAGAGCAATCCTCCCACTCAGGGGCTTAGCTGCGATCCTGTACTCGCCTAAGTTACAAAACTACTCCGAGTGGAGAGTGATCCTCCCACTCGGGGGGCTTAGCTGCGATCCCGTACTCGCCTAAGTTACAAAAACTACTCCGAGTTGGGGGCTTAGCTACGATCCTGTACTCGCCTAAGTTACAAAACTACTCCGACTGGAGAGCAATCCTCCCACTCGGGGGCTTAGCTACAATCCTGTACCCGCCTAAGTTACAAAGTTACTCCGAGTGGAGAGTGATTCTCCCACTCGGGGGGCTTAGCTGCGATCCCATACTCGCATAAGTTACAAAAACTACTCCGAGTGGAGAGCAATCCTCACACTCGGGGACTTAGCTACGATCATGTACTCGCCTAAGTTACAAAACTACTCTGTGTGGAGAGCAATACTCCCACTCGGGGGCTGATCTGCGATCCCGTACTCGCTCGCCTAAGTTACAAAACTACTCTGTGTGGAGAGCAATACTCCCACTCGGGGGCTGATCTGTGATCCCGTACTCGCTCGCCTAAGTTACAAAACTACTCTGAGTGGAGAGCAATCCTCCCACTCGGGGGCTTAGCTGCGATCCCGTACTTGCCTAAGTTACAAAACTACTCCGTGTGGAGAGCAATCCTCCCACTCAGGGGCTTAGCCGCGATTCCGTACTCGCCTAAGTTACAAAACTACTCCGAGTGGAGATCAACCCTCTCACTCGGAGGTTTGGCTGCATACTCAGAGTTGCGCCACAAGTACAACATATGATTGCACTCAAAGCTGCGCCACAAGTACAACGTATGGTTGCACTCAGAGCTGCGCCACAAGTACAACGTATGGTTGCACTCGGAGCTGCGCCACAAGTACAACGTATGGTTGCACTCGGAGCTGCGCCACAAGTACAAAGTATGGTTGCACTTAGAGCTGCGCCACAAGTACAACGTATAGTTGCCCTCGGAGCTGCGCCACAAGTACAACGTCTACTTCGAGTGAAGAGCGGACCTTTCACTCAGAGATTCAGTTGTGATTCCCAATTTGCTCGAGTCAATAAATCTGAAAGTGAGGAAGACAAAGCAACCACATTCAAAAGAAAAACCAAGTTTGGATAAATCCAGCAAGGTTCAGAACCACAAACAGAAGTACTCAGGCGTCAAGCCCAAAAGATTTTAACGATTACAAAGTCACTTGGCATTCCGAGGCAAATAAAGTCAAGTTATCAAGTTTTTCACTCGGCAGGAGGAGGGCTAGCTGGCTCGACGAAAGCATCCAAGTCAATTCCATTTGCGATGCGAGTGGCAGCATTGATGAGGGTCTCCATGAAGTACTGGCATTGAAGCTTCTTGGTGTTGGCAACCTTGAGAGCCGCCAACTTCTCTTCTCTAACTTCCTTACAATGAACACGGACCAGAGACAGAGCCACATCAGCATCGCAGCGAGCAGATGACTTCTTCCACGCCTGCACTTGACCAGGGATTTCATTGAGTCGAGTCATCAGAGACTCGAGGTCATTCTAGAACGTCACACCTGGCCAGAGCTCCATGTCGATCCGTGACACCGCCACTTTCAGTCGAGCAAGATAGTCCATAACATTGGCGAGGCAGGATTCCAGTCGTAGCACGTTCATCGCGGCTTCGTCCTTGACAGGGGAGTTTATGGGGTCCAGATTC
This sequence comes from Triticum aestivum, assembly GCF_018294505.1. NCBI lineage: Eukaryota > Viridiplantae > Streptophyta > Magnoliopsida > Poales > Poaceae > Triticum > Triticum aestivum. Next base: position 242,306,935 of record NC_057808.1, on the reverse strand, counting down.
GTCTTAATCCGCCCAGTCTCTTCCTCAAAATTTTGACAGAATTCTGCACGCAGAGAAAAATAATGAGTCGGCAGTCGCATGACGAGTCGGCAGTTGCAAACCAGACGGACAAGGGAAAGTACCTTCAAGCATAAGGAACATCCTCTTGGCAAGGCCTCCCAGATAAGTCTCCAATTCGCCTCTCTTCCGAGTGAGATCTTCGACTTTGTCAGTCAAGGTTACTTTCTCCTCCTTCATCTACACAACTTCTTTATTCGCTTCATCAACAGCAGTCTTCAACTTGGCGTTCTCTTCTTCCAACTTGCCGACGGAAGCCAGCTTCTTATCAGCAAGTTCGGTTTTCTCTCGCGCCATCTTCTGCGCTGCTGCAAGGTTGAGGTCCTTCTGCTCCATAGCCTGCTTCATTTTGTCTAAAGAAATAACATTCTTCAGACGCGCTTGGAGTTGTCGGTTTTCACTATGCACATCTGTTCGAGTGGAGTCACTCGGCTCAAAAGATGAAAATAAAAGATGACAAGGCAAACAGTCGACAATTTATTACCTCCCATGGAAGCCGCTTCATCCTTAGCCTTCTGCAACTTCTGCTTGGCCAACTCCAGATCGAGATTGAGTTGGATCTGTTCCCTCTCCAGATCAACAAACTTGGTTCCAAGATCACATGATTTCTGCAGTTAACAACAAGACAAGTCAGTCGACAGAAACAAGAATCAGTCATTTCCGAGTGATAAGATGCAAAGATCAGATTATTGTGGCAAAAGAGTTCTAAGACGAACGCTGAATCAAACATTCAACAGTAGTCTCGGGGACTACACCCAGTGGGTGCACTTGGCGTGCCCCCACTAGCTTCATTTCCCACTCGACATGGTCTACCCAGTATGAGTGGAAGGAGTAAAAAACGGCGACATGTTCTCAAACCACCGCCGACTGCCCGCAGTCGACCGCGGTCTCGGGGACTACACCGAGTGGGTGCACTTGGCGTGCCCCCACTGGTTTGGTTCCCACTCGGCACGACCGAGTGGAATTTCTATAAACAAACATTTTGCAAAGACCCCCACCGAATCAAACATTCGACGGTAGTCTCGGGGACTACACCCAGTGGGTGCACTCTGCGTGCCCCCACTGATTCAAGAGTTCACTTGACGCGACCTAGTCGACCCAAGTGAAAAGAGCTACACAGCAAAATTTAAAGCACCCAGTGGGTGAGCGGATGCAAGGTACAGACTCATAATAGATGCACATTAAAGGTTCCAAAACACTCATCCATGGACATCTTACGGATAATAAAGCAGCAGTTCTTAAGTAGCATATCCTAACAGAGCAAAGATCAAGCTGAAAGCTGACTCGGAAAACAACTCACAATCCCACTTACTTGGACGTTGGCTTGAAGGGCAGAGCTGGCATCATAAGCAGCCTTGCTGGTTTCGTACACCACCTTCATTCGGTCCATCATCAGGCCTGCTTGGAGTATGGCTTCCTTAGCAGCGCCTATCTGGTCCTCCGGGACATGATGGGTAACGAGAAGGGGAGTTGGTGGAACAAAAGAGGCAGCCTGAGGAGCTGAAGCTCGGAGTTGCACAGTTGGAGCAAGGGCTTGAGCAGTCGACACCGAAGGCCGATCAGTCGACACAGGATCAGCAAAGGAAATTGAAGTCCGAGTTGGATCTCCAGGTGGCTGAACAACCAGTTCTAGTGCTAAAGTCAAGTGGGATACTTTGCTGGTGGGCGCCTTCTTGCTCAGAGTCCTACCCCTTCTCCCTGTGCTCTTTTGTGGCACTTCTTCATCGCCGTCTGGAAGTTCAGTAACATTTGGCGGCGCTGCAAAACATTCGACCGTAAGACTTCAGTCGACCGTTAGCATAGTTGGCAAAGTAAGAACATAACCGTGGAATTGTACCTGCCCGGGAAGTGGCCGCGTCTGTAGTTTGCTTGTCATCTTGCTCCTTGTCTATATTCATGGACGTCCCAGAAGTAGCAGCACTGAAAGTTCCAAGAACTCACTCGGTCAAGCAAGTGGATGAGTCGACAACAACATAAAAGACAAAGAGAAGAAGCAAACACTTACGCATAAGCAACGGGGACATCCACCTTGATCTTGGGTAGGGCCTTCCGAGTCTTCGGTCCAACAACCTTAGGCTGCTTAGCGGCCTTCTCCGACGGTTTCGGAGACGAAGCCCGAGTGCGATTTTGCACTTGCGTGCTTGGTGGGGCTGCCTTGCCACACCCACATGCAACGTCATGAGATTGTTTAGAACGACGCTCTGAGCAGGGCGGTGAGTCGACCTCCTCGCTGTTGCCTGAGCCGTCGCTGTCATCTTCACAGTCATCTCGGGATCGCCAGTCGGAGCTTTCGTCTGCGCTCTCCTCTCCTTCCTGGAGCTATTCCCCGTTTGGCATCGAATACATCTTGGTATAAATATGCAAAGCACAAATCAACAAAAGCCAATCAGATTCAAGAGTAACTACAGATTGAAAGGAGAAAGCACTCGTAATTTTGATCCTGACCTCTTCTGGCTCGTGGTTGGTGTCAAATGGCTGAACTCTTGTGGACCCCCTGGGGTTGGACTTGTTTCCGGTGATGCTTCGCAGCCACTGAGCCACCGTCTCCTCAGCGACATCCTCTGGGTGGACCCGAGCGGTGTCTCCAGGACCTGAGTACATCCACGTCGGCTGGTCTCGAGCTTGAAGAGGCTGGATGCATTGACTGAGGAACACTGTCGACGTCCTAGGAACGGGGGTCCCCAGACTTGCCTGCCTGCGGCCCACGGCGTGGCTCTACGAGCGGGCCCGTACGGCCCATCTTCACCAACAAGCAATTAAGACCCTCGCGAGGCGGACGACGCAAGACATCCTCAGGAGCGGCCTCACCAGGCTAGCTCGCGAGGGGCGGAGATATCAAGGCAAGGCAAACCTCACGAGGTTCCAGTGACGTGAGCCGGGACGATCAAGACCAGGCGGGCGCCAGCGCGCACAGTGTCCTTGTTTCCTCTTTGGTGCTAAGGAGGCAAGCGCAGGCGAGGAGTACCGAGGCGTCAAGCAAAGGTTTCCATATCGGTGCAACGAGACCAAGACCAGCAGGACGCCAAGACGGAGGTCACCATGGAGCCCAAGGCGGCATCACCGCCAGAGCCTTTTGCAGGCGAAGACTGCTTTTGTCAGGATAGCTTGTACTAGTTGTCCCCTTTCAAATTGGCCATTGTTGGCTCCCTTCCCGCTCAATATTTGGGGAGAGGACCAGGGCCTCTATAAATAGGACTAGCCACCATAGTAGGAGGCATCTCATCTTGAGTAATCCTCACCCACAGAAGTTCACCAAACACAAGAACACCTCGCCTCAGGAGGTTGTTCTTCCCCTTGTATTGTTCATCCTCAGCCCAAGAGGCAATCCACCACCACACACTGGAGTAGGGTATTACACCACGACGGTGACCCAAACCAGTATAAATCTTGTGTCTCTTGTGTTGCGAGTTCGCCGAGCTATCCTTAGAGATCGCAGCGAGGTTAAGGGCGTGGTTCGGTAGGGGGAGATCTTCGTGCGCACCCCAGTGTTGGAACCTTGAGGGCTTTGCCGGAACCCGAGATCCGACATTTGGCGCGTCAGGTAGGGGTGCGCCGGAGCTCTTCTTCCGCCAGTCGATCCTCTCGTTGATCCCTTGGCGCTCCGCGGCTCCGATGTCCGGCGACTCAAGAGCCAATGCCGACCGCTGGGCGGCCTGGCCAGCCCGGGCGGCGCCGTTTGCCCAAGAAGACCTCAACCCCGCGCCCCAGGCGGCACGCGCACCACCAAACTCTGCGGGGTGTGGGCGGCATGGTTACCCGCCGTCCGCCCTTACTCCATGACAAGTGTGGGAAGCCGCAAGATCCTCAAGCCACGCCGCGGCCACGGCACCGCACACCCGACGGGAGCAAGCATACTTGAGGGCCGCGCTCACGGTGGCTCGGGAGCTGCTGCGATGCCGGTTAATGGAGAGCGGCCGAGATGCGTTGCTGGAGCGCGTCGCCGAGCTCTTGGACGCCACGGCCTCGGGAGCACCACCCTTCTTCTCCCTGCTCACACCTCAGACTGCGGTCGGGTTGCATGGCGGGCCTTGCCGCACCCGCGTGCCCACAGGCGCACCACCAGGCTTCACCGACACTGGTGCTACCAGCGAAGCTGGACGCTCGCTCGCGCCCGCGCCACCTCCCGTGAGCGCAGGTATGGGCGCGGCCATCTACGGCCCTGGCGGGATGCAACCCTACCATCCTCAAGGCGGCACGCAAGGCCGGGCAACATGGAGCGTGGGGCACTACGGCGAGGTCTTTGAGGCGGCGGCCTCGGAGGCCTACGTGCCCCGCATAGTGGACCGGGAGTACATGCTGGAAGACGACCCCAACTCGTTCTTCGAGCCAGGTTGGGAGGAGGAGGCGCTAGAAGTCGGCACCTTTCAGGAGCCCTCCGGGAGCCTCACCGACCGCGCCGGCGACAACAACTACAGGGTACCACTAATTCCTCAGGAGCAAGCTTATGCTAACCATGGGATGCAGGAGGAGCAGGTCGCAGCGGTGGATGGAGGCCCCAGCTCGTCGGCCTCCCTACCGCCAGGGGGGCACACTGGGCACTGCAGGAGAGGGGCCGGGAGCAAGGCCCCTCCCCACGCCGGATGGATCAAGGTGTCCCCCGGAGGTAGGCCCTCTGCCAGGGAGGTGCTCCAGAGCCATCCCCTGGCAGAGGACCCGTGGTCGCCGAGGGCGCCGCTGGCTTCCCCTTTGCCCCTTAGTGTCGTCCTGGTTTCCGGTCGCCCCCAACGGTGGTTGAGGGAGGCGCAAGGCGGGGCCCTCGTCTGGCGATATGAAGTAAGGCTCACGCCTTTGAAGGTCTTCGCTCGTGACACTCTCACGTAATAATGAGTGGGGTTGTACACGCCCCGGAGTCTCAGGAGTGCCGCCCTCGGGCCTCGGGGGCTCCCTCCCACGTCCTAGTGGCAACACTTAGCTCCGCGCTGGTGAGAAGACAAGAAGACTAGACTAGGCGCCGGACGCAGCCATTTGCTTTGGATTTCTTTTCTGTAACCCTGCCTTGTGGATTTGGATTTAAGTTGAAGTTGAATTTTCATTGATGTGCGCGGGGGGTGCCTTTTCTCGTTCGAGCGATTTCTTGCTATCTGGTTCTTGCCTTAATCTGGAGTTCGCGCCTGTCGCTTCCCCCTCACGAGCTCCTCGCGAGCGGGGCTAGGCATGGCACACACGCGCCACACGCATGTCACGCCGCGGCTAGCGCTTGCCCATCACGCGGCCCCCTCGGGCGTGTCGACAGGCTTCTCAGGAACTTCCCAGAATGCGCAACCTCCCGAACCAGTGCGGGGCTCATCCAGGCTAAGGTAAACCGCGACAACAAAAAAACTTACCCCAGGATACGTGGGTTCATGAAGACACGTATTCTACTCGGCCTAAAAGGATAGAGGCAGTAATATATTTACATGAGGGGCTTCCCCTCCAAAAATGCTCTTACAACCTCTAGGGCCACGCCCGAGCCTCTGCGTGCAGAACAAACAGCTGGGAAACGTGGGAATCAGTCGGACATGTCGCTTGCCGCATCGCCTTCAGACGCATCGCTGGCATCGCTGCCACTGTCGCCAGCATCACCATCATCGACCACGTCGCCTTCGTCCGCCGCGACCACCACCGCATCATCGTCAGAAGAGAAGGCCCTGACCAGCGTGTCCACGTTGTCCTCCACCCATCGAGCCAGGTCACCGCGGATGGCCACGGGTATGGGAGAATGGCGGCGTCAAAATCAAAGTTGGGATCAGAATTTTGAAAATGGCTGAAGACGCGGGAGAATGCGCGCCCCAGCAGGCTGCGGCTCCTCTCCTCAACAAGCTGGCGAGCTCGCGCGGAACGATCCTCCAGGCGCGTCACCACGTCAGTAAAAAAGCGGAGGTGGCTGGCATAGTCATTCGCGTGGGGATGAGGAGCATTCTTGTCACAGATGTGGCCCAGCGCCGCGTTGGCCCTGTTCCTGAGGCCCTCAAGCATGGGGGCGTGTACGCGCTCCAGCGTTCGCCGTTGAAGCACTTCCTCCCTGTTCTACTGCGCGATGGACTCGGCATTGGCAACGCGCTGCTGGAGAGGAAGCATCTCGGCGCGGGTAGAGGCCAACTCAGCCTGCGCCGAGGCCAGGGCGACCGTGGTGGCCTCCTCGCGTCGTTCCGCCTCAGTCAGCCTAGACTTGAGGGAAGAAGTCCTGCCCATGGCCTCGGCCGCTACGAACTCCAACTCCAAGGCGTACCTGTCCTCAAGTTCTGCACGAGCCTCGGCCACCCGGCGATTGACCTCTTGCTGGGCCCTGGCCTCGTGCGCGCCAACGACATCTTCCGCTCGGGCAACTTGGCGCTCCCTCGTCTCCAGTCGCTCGAGCTCAAGGCTGCGCTCCACGGCTTCCAGCGCCAACGCCTCCTCGCGCTTCCGGATCTCTTCCTCCTCGGCGGGCGCCCCCCTCAACGACGCAAGGGCGGCTCTGCGCGCCTCGACTTGCTGCTCCAAGGAGGCGCTCCAGGCTTGGAGCTCCCACGCGCGCTTCTCCGCGGCTTCGCGATGGCGGTAAGCCTCCCGGGCCTCTTCCCGAGCTCGGGAGCAGGCCTCTCGCGAGGCTGCGAGAGAAATCTCGGCCTTCGTGTTATCAAGCTCGTGCTGGTGGCGCCCGAGGTTGATGGTCACCTTGAGCTTATGCCGCTCCTCCACCAACCGAAGACCCTCGGTCACGAGGCGCGCATCCACATCCACGAGTTCTTCACCAAGCCGCTTCATCGCGCCCATCACCTCCCAAAAGAGCTCGTGGCGGACGACACTCCTTTCATGCGCCGATTCGAGCATACTGCTGACTCCGTCCTCCGCCGCGGGGACCGCAGACGGGACCCAAAGCGGCTCACCCCCTTTCGGCAGGGGGCTGGGGGCTGGCGCCCACCCAGTTGCAGGCCAGGCCTCGCGAAGAGCTCCAACAAGTGAGGACCCGCTGCTTGAAGAAGAGCCCAAGACCGAGGCCATCCAGCCGCCGTCCACGACAAGGGGAGGAACCCTTGGCACGCTTGCTGTATTCCAAGCAAGGGCACGAAGGAGAGACGGCGAGGGCGTGAGCTCAAGACACCTTGTTGATGGGTTGGCTTCCTCGGTTGACTCCGCGCCTTGAGCACCGCGCGGACTTGTAGCGCTCAAGTCTAGCAGGAGAGGCGAAGCGAGAGGAGGTTGCTCCTCGGGAGATTCCGCGGCCTTGGCAGAACGGATCCTAAAGAGCCATCGTCAGGAAGAGAAGCAGCACTCGAAGAATCACAAAGATTAAGTACTTACTCGTCAATGGCGATGTACTTTCTCCGCTTTAACGGCCCAATGGTGCCGCTGCCGCGGCTCGGGGACCCCTTCCTCTTGCGGAGCTCCTTGAAGTCCACACACAGCCGGCCGAAGTGCTGGACATGGCGGCCAGCGCGAGGCGCAGCTGGAGGAGCACTCGGAGGGACCACCTCACGAGCGCCAAGCTGAGGAGGATTAACGGGGTCCGCCTCACTGCGACCTGCCGAGGCCTCAGGAGCCTCGGCCTCGGGAGTCACGGGCTGCATCGTTCTGTCAACTGCCGCCCCGGGGCAAGAATCACGGGTTCCCGAGGACGGCGCCTCGGGAGCCCCAGGCAGCCTCAGCACCTCGGCACCTGCGCCATCAGCCTCCAGCGGTGCTCGCCCCCTGCATCCACACTCGGGGCAAGTTCAACGCTGGCGGCAAGGAGGAGAACCACGTCGACGGGATTCTCACGAGGCCCCACCAGACCGACTGGGCGCAGCCCCCATTCGTCGAAGGAGGGCACCCGCTCCACGAATTCCACCTTGTTCGAGCATCGGTATAGTAGGCAGCTCTTCCCCGGCATGTCGTCTGGCAACGGGACACCCGTCAGGACCTCGAGCACCGTCCGTCGCGCCTCAAGGGGGAGCCCAGACACCTAAAGTTTCATGTGGTCCTTGCTGCTGAGCAAGCCCCACATTGACCGGGAATGGCGCTGAAGCGGAGCAACCCGGCGTCGGATGAACTCCTTCACCGCCATAGGCGCAGTCACGCCACGGTCCTTAAGCCTCTTCAGCCTGAGCCAGACAGGGATGAGGCACGGATCGCCGAGCCTTTGGTGGCACCAACCGGAGTTGGGAACAGCAGGCGCCAACAGAGAATGGAGCAGAGGGCTGAGCACTCCGACATCAACAAATACCCACCGTGTCCGAAACTCGCTCGTGGATGGAGGAAGCTCGAAGTCGATCCCCGCGCCTGCCGTCCCAGCCACAGCCTGGAAGCTCAGGCACCCCAAGTTCTGCCGGGGATCAATCAGGTGCAGCGAGAAGAAGTGGCGAAGAAGGGCCACGGAAGGAGCAATGTCGACCATGGCCTCGCAAACAAAGGCGAAGACGGCAAGAAGGGTCACGAATTGGGGATCAAGGTGCAGCATGTGGATCTGATAATGGGCAAGCACTGCATTGAAGAAGGCGGAGAAAGGAGGATCCAGGGTCAATGAAGAATGGAACCTCGGTGGCTGTCCGGTCAATGCGAGCACGAGACGCAGGCCAGGCCATCGTCTTTCCCCACTCATTGAAACTGGAGGCGAGCATGGGACGCACCTTGTCCATGGCTTCTTCGTTGAGCACCAGCGACCTGCCAACAGCAGGCTCAGTGGCCGGGCGTAGCTCGGCGGAGGACAGGGGACTCTTCCCTTTCTCCAGCTGGTCTGGCGCCATGGCGATAAGAGGATCGAGCTCAGATCGGATCGAGAGAAGAGGCTGAGTTTCGAGGAAGCGGAAGAATTGGGGAGTGCGCCGCAACGACGGGAAGAAAATTGTGTAGACCGCGGTGGCCGCCTAGCCAGGCGGGTATCAAGGCAGTGTGGGGAAGCGGAGACGCCCACGTCCAATCAACCGCCACGCGTCGACCAAGGCCGCAGGCTATTGGGGCCCGCGGCGCTCCACACTTGCCCTTTGGCTTCGCCTCGAAGCCAAGACCGAGCGCGCCTTGGGCCCGGGGGCTACTGTCGGCGTCCTGGGAACGGGGGTCCCCAGACTTGCCTGCCTGCAGCCCACGACGTGGCTCTGCGAGCGGGCCCGTATGACCCATCTTCAGCAACAAGCATTTAAGACCCTCGCGAGGGGCCAAGCCTCGTGAGGCGGATGACGCAAGACCTCCCCGGGAGCGTCCTCACCAGGCTAGCTCGTGAGGGGTGGAGAGATCAAGGAAAGGCAAACCTCGCGAGGTTCCAGTGACGTGAGCCGTAACGATCGAGACCAGGCGGGCGCCAGCGCGCACAGTGTCCATGTTTCCTCTTTGGTGCTAAGGGGGCAAGCGCAAGCGAGGAGTACCGAGGCGTCAAGCAAAGGTTTCCATATCGGTGCAACGAGACCAAGACCAGCAGGACGGCAAGACGGAGGTCACCATGGATCCCAAGGCGGCGTCACCGCCAGAGCCTTTTGTAGGCGAAGACTGCTTTTGTCAGGATAGCTTGTACTAGCTATCCCCTTTCAAATTGGCCGTTGTTAGCTCCCTTCCCGCTCAGTATTTGGGGAGAGGACTAGGGCCTCTATAAATAGGACTAGCCACCATAGTAGGAGGCATCTCATCTTGAGTAATCCTCACCCACGCAAGTTCACCAAGCACAAGAACACCTCGCCTCAGGATGCTGTTCTTCCCCTTGTACTGTTCATCCTCATCCCAAGAGGCAATCCACCACCACACACTGGAGTAGGGTATTACACCACGACGGTGGCCCGAACCAGTATAAATCTTGTGTCTCTTGTGTTGCGAGTTCGCCGAGCTAGCCTTAGAGATCGTAGCGAGGTTAAGGGCGTGGTTCGGTATGGGGGAGTATTCGTGCGCACCCCAGTGTTCGAACCTTGAGGGTTTTGCCAGAACCCGAGATCCGACAAACACCTCCAACAGATCCATGCCAGTCACACCCTCCCGAACTAAGTTAACAACCTGGTCGACTAAAAGAGGCACCTCGCCCTTCTCCTCTGGGGTCACAGTCAATGAAGAAGGTTGGTGAAGTCGCTCCATAGTGAAAGGGGGCAGACCGGTCGACTGACCAGGAGTCGGGACGTCCTTGCAGTAGAACCAGGTCGACTGCCATCCCCGAACTGACTCGGGAAGGGTCATGGAAGGAAAAGTGCTCCTACCCCTAGTTTGAATTCCTAAACCCCCACACATTTGGATCACATGGGTCTTTTCGTCATTCGGATTTGCCTTCTTCACCGACTGGGAGCGACAAGTAAATATGTGTTTGAACACGCCCCAGTGTGGTTGACAACCCAGGAAATTTTCGCACATCGAGATAAATGCAGCAAGGTACGTGATAGTCTTTGGAGGGAAATGGTGGATTTGGGCACCGAAAAAGTTCAAGAAACCCCCAAAGAACGGATGTGGAGGAAGAGAAAGACCTCGGTCGACATGGGTGGTGAGGAGGACACGCTCGCCCTCACGCAGCTGAGGCTCAATTTCCCCCTCCGGCAGCCTCCAAGATCCATCGGCGATCAGGCCGTCCTTAGCGAGCCTCTCTAGGTCATCTCGCTCCACGGTGGAGCGGATCCAGTCCGGCGGCAGGCCGGACCGCGACGACGTCCCCTGAGCCGTCTTCTTGCCCTTCCCTATCGCCGTCGCCTTCTTCGCGTGCTCCAGGGCCGCCGTCTTGTCCTTCCCCATGGCGGCGGAATGCAAACGAGCCGAGCGGAGGCGTCGGGAGCAGAGGAAGACGGGCGCACTGTGCAATGCATCAACCTCGACACCTTTTATGGGCCTACTTCTGAGTGGCTGACCCGTGGGCCCGAGCAATCCTGTCAAATCCCGCAACAGTCGTTCACCCGATACGTGGTGAAAAAGGCGGCGCAAAAATCAAGGCGCCCCTATCTACCCACTCCGATTACTACGGCACACTCCGTCCCGCGCGCTTCTCCAAAATTTTGAATCCTGTGAGATCCGGGAACCGCAGAGAAACCAATCGCGCCGAAGATTTCGCACCATAACAACACTCGAAGATTGTTAGTATAATTCACTCGACGACCTCTAAATCGATCAAGGTGACTGAAACGAGGTTGAAGCTTCAGCATGATTTCCAGACTCGAGTGAAATGCCTCAGAAGCATAGAATCGAGTCGGAATGAACTTCAACCCTTCTTCACTCGGACCTCAATCCATTCGGGGGCTAATGACGATGACATGTACCTAGGGTGGGGTCATAAGCCTGACCTAGATGCCTTACCCAAGGACACTACCCTGAAGTGGAAGACATTCAAAGTACAACCGAAGATACCGACTGAAATCACCTTGGAGTGCAACCCACTCGACCAAATATACCACTCGGATATCCAAATTCCACTCGACTAAGATAGATCACTCGACCTTACGAAGAATCACTCGGAGTACAGAAGATCTAAAGCCACCTCTGGATGGCAACGGTCAGGCCTTCACTCCGTAGCCTTAAAGGCCATTAATAGTCATTATAGCAGGCGTTACCAGTGACGTCTCTGTCTTAATCTACATTAAACTCCTGTGTAACTGAGGCCTGTGAAGGGGTGGTGCACTCTATATAAGCCACCCCTCCCCTCTGGCACAAGGGTTCGCACCCCCTGTAACTTTCACGCATAATCCAATCGACCAAGCCTCCGTGCACCGAGACGTAGGGCTGTTACTTCCTCCGAGAAGGGCCTGAACTCGTACATCTTGCATGCACAATCTCACCGTAGCTAGGGCCTTGCCTCCTCCTACTTACCCCCTATTCTTACTGTCGGACTTGCTCCCACGACACTTAGTCCTGATAGTATTTGCAAATCTATGTTGTAGATCAATAGCTCGCAATATAGCTCCCTTATTTTTTGATATGTTCCTAGAGCAAAATAAGTTGAAAGATGATAGTTGCAATGATGCGGACTAGGTTCGTGATCTGAGGATTATCCTCATTGCTGCACAAAAGAATTATATCCTTGATGCACCGCTAGGTGACATGCCTATTGCAGGAGCAGATGCAGACGTTATGAACATTTGGCAATTTCGATATGATGACTACTTAATAATTTAGTGCGCCATACTTTACGGCTTAGAACCGGGACTTCAAAAACGTTTTGAATGCCATGGAGCATATGAGATGTTCCAAGAGCTGAAATTGGTATTTCAGACTCATGCCCGTGTCGAGAGGTATGAGACCTCTGACAAGTACTTTGCCTACAAGATGAAGGAGAATGGCTCAACCAATGAGCATGTGCTCAGAATGTGTGGGTACTACAATCGCTTGAATCAAGTGGGAGTTAATCTTCCAGATAAGATAGTGATTGACAAAGTTCTCTAGTCACTATCACCAAGCTACCAGAACTTCTTGATGAACTATAATATGCAGGGGATGGCAAAAATGATTCCAAGCTCTTTGCGATACTGAAATCAGCGAAGGTGGAAATCAAGAAAGAGCATCAAGTGTTGATGCTTGACAAGACCACTATTTTCAACTAAAAGGGTAAGGGAAAGAAAGGGAACTTCAAGAAGAATGGTAAGCAAGTTGCCACTCCCATGAAGAAGCCTAAAGCCAGACCCAAGCCTGAAACTGAATGCTTCTATTGCAAGGGAAATGGTCATTGGAAGCGGAACTGCCCCCAAATACTTGGCGGATAAGAAGGATGGCAAAGTGAACAAAGGTATATATGATATACATGTTATTGATGTGTAATTTACTAGTGTTCATAGCAACCCCTGGGTATTTGATACCGGTTCAATTGCTGAGATTAGTAACTCGAAACAGGAGTTGCAGAATGAACATAGACTAGTTAAGAGCGAAGTGATGATGTGTGTTGGAAGCGAATCCATGGTTGGTACGATCACCATCGCACACTCCCTCTACCTTCCACTACAAAAAAATACACTTCCGTGATGATATGTGTTTGTCACAGTAGGTCACGTTTTCTGTCATGCATGTACATCCATGACGATTTTATGACAGAATCAAGATAGTCATACCTGTGCTGATGTAGAAGTGTTCCATGACATTACCAAAATTATCATCACGAAAGTGTCCACTTCCGTGACGATAAACGCGCGTCATAGAAGTGCTTTCGTCAAGGGTGACCGACACGTGGCATCCACCGCAGGTCGCCATTAAGCTATCGGGTCCGGTTTTGGATCCGATAACCCGTTAACAGCCCGGACCAATGGGGATTTTCCACGTGTAAAATTCTCATTGGCCAGAGGAAACACGTGTTGGCTCATCGTTGGGACAGATGTCATCCACTCATTGGACAGGAGGCGCCTATGATACGTCGACACGTGGCACGGCCCAACAGAGGCCCATTCCGGTGAAAAGGCCGGCCCGTTTGACTTGGTCCATAGGTAATGGGCCGGCCCATGGAAAGCCTGTTAACGTCCTGTTCGTATATAGCCCATTTACGACCAGCTAACTACCGGCCTGTTATGGCCTATCGGAATTAAGCCCAGTAGCTTCATCTGGGTCGTCCAATATGATTCCAGCCCGTTGTAACTTCCGGCCCATGTATGGCCCATGATGTCTTTCGGCCCATATGAAGCCCTTTGTAACTCTCGGCCCATTAAAGGCCCGAGATGAAACTGGCCCATAATGAACAGTGTATCGCTTTATACCCATTAACGGCCCATTATTCTGTTGGCCGTTTCCAGCCCGTGTTAACTTTCGACCTTCTAAGGGCCCATTTATTCTTGGGCTCATTTCTAGCATTCGGTTAGATACGGTCCGTTACTAGCCTGTTCCGTTTGTGGGCCAAATACAGCCCGTGGTTACATTCGGCCCGTTTGTGGCCCGTTAACCCGTTGGGCTGTTTTCATAGTGTTATCAAATACGGCCTATTAACGGCCCATTATAGTCCACGAATAGTATGGCCCATGCTTGGCGAAATGATTATACGCCCCGTAGATGGCCCATGGATCCTACGGCCCGTAGAAGACCAATGGATCCTACGGCCCGTAGAAGGCCCATGGATCATACAACCCGTAGAAAGTCCATGGATCCTACGGCCCGTAAAAGGCCCATGGATCCTACGGCCTGTAGAAGGCCCACAGATCCTACGGCCCGCAGGAGGCCCATGGTTACAACAGTCCGTGTGTTTCCATAATTATTGTGGCCTAGTTACCAAAAATAGGTTATTGTGGCCACTAGAAAAATGCGGAAAAAGAGCTGCAGTGACTACAAGCAAACAACTAAACAAGACAATAAGGAACTAAATAAGCAAGCAACTAACGCTAGCCTATTATAGCTATTACGCATATTACATCCAATGGGCATCAGAGTTCGCCACCAGTGCAAATATAGGGAACAAAGCAGCATATTACATACACTGGCCGTCAAAATTGGCCACCAGTGCAAATAAACGCAGAAGCAAAACAAGTCCATAACTGAAACAACTTCAGAAGAGCTCAAGAAACGTTATCCTGGGTATCCACCATGCTGGCAATAAGCTTAGCAAGCTTATTAGCTTTGTCCTGTTTGGCGCTAAAATCCTGCAGCGCTTGCTGTTGCACCACAAAGTATGCATCTGAATGCTCCAGGGACTTCCGCAGTCCTTTCGCTTCTTGTCGCAGCACAGCTGATCGATGTCTTTCAGCTTGTAGTTGAGACTCAAGAAACCGAACTGATTCAGACAGTGAGTTTGAATAGCTTGCGCAAGCGATAGTGGCCAGTAACTCAAACAGTAAACCAAGACAGGACTTTGGGGTTGCCTCACTGTCTTCAAGATAGTTTTCCTTTAGTTGTTTTATTAGCTTTGTTGGAGACCAACAAGGATGTCTCACGATCCTGAACCTTATCTGCATTACTTCCTTTATCATTGCTTAATAAGGCACTCTTCCCCAATATTTTGTCAGCATTCTAAAAGAAGAAACAAGCAAACACATAACAGGTTTAGCATGTACTAGTATATGAAACTCATTTCAGTGAACCAGTTCATCAGTAAGGTGGACAGGATTAAACTACCAAGTCTTCAATTGCTAAGTAGTACATTATAAAAGCATCAAACAAACATATATCTATGTACTATGGTCACTGCATTGTCTTGCCAAATCAAAATAGAGACACAGTTGAAATCATTAGTTCAAGAGAAAGCAACACTGAAAGAATACAAAGCGTGGGAAACTAAACGGCACAACAAGATTTCAGATGGGTACCACGGGTCTACATGTACAACAACACTATTGGCCCTATTATGATGCTAGTAATGTGCATGATATGAGAAGTCAATTGTATACACAATTGAAATTGAAATCAACCGAGCTATTTATAAGAGCAAACATGTTAAAGAAACATGCGTAAACATAGTTGTTGTGCCATTGGAGTTTCCATTGGATAGTTCAATTTAAAAATAAGTTTGTATGAGTAAATACAGTGATTCAAGAGCAAAGCAGTATGCACGATAGCAATGGAATCTTAAATGAGAACAGATGTTCTTCAGGTTTAAGCACTTGTTCTACATGAACAGAGTACAGTAAGACGCAAGCATATAGTACTTAAAATAAAATGAGCTCATAGACCTTACCACATTCTTGGTTCGGGACCAGTAAAGAACAAGGCGTTCCCAGTCATCATCCAGTAAATGTGTCTCAGGAGAACGTAAGGGAATTTGATGAGTTTCTTTGCCAGTGAAGTACATTTTCTTCAGGTAATTCCGATACTGCCACCAAGCATTCTCGAAGATAGCAGAGGTATTAGCACATGTTACCTCATCCTGAGTTTCCAAATCGGTCCTTCTCTATAGAGAAAAATGGGAAAATTTGCTATATTATAACCATCATGGAGGTAGAATGTATGGGACAAAGCAAAGTAATTGCCATGAATAACATTACTTACACATAACTTCTGGACAAACACCTGCAACTGGCATTTTCCTTCATCTTTAGTATAATATTTCCATGATGGGAAGATACGCACATAGGATTTAACAACATCAAATGTGATAGATGCTAAACTATGAATGGTTGGTTGTGCTTCCTCCACAGGAATAGGTGTACTAACTGGTGGAGTTGGGGTTCGCCGTAGTAGTACCGACGCTTTGGGCACTGGAGCTGCCTTACTAACTGCTCTTGTTTGGGAGCTTCGTGGTGGAGATGGTGTTGTGTCAATAGGAACTGGGTTATTATCTGCTGGGGTTGGGGTTAGATTGGGTGAAGCTGGTTCTCTGTCCATCGCAGTAGGGGTAAAATCTGTGAGAGTCTGGGTTATGTGTGGTAGGGTGTGACGCCCCCGATTTGACCATACACTAATCATGCACGCAAATGTGTACGATCAAGATCAGGGACTCACGGGAAGATATCACAACACAACTCTACAACATAAATAAGCCATACAAGCATCATAATACAAGCCAGGGGCCTCGAGGGCTCGAATACAAGTGCTCGATCATAGACGAGTCAGCGGAAGCAACAATATCTGAGTACAGACATAAGTTAAACAAGTCTGCCTTAAGAAGGCTAGCACAAAAGTAGCAACGATCGAAAAGGCAAGGCCTCCTGCCTGGGACCTCCTAACTACTCCTCGAAGCCGAACTCCACGTAGAATCATCCTCGGGATCTCTAGCTCCTGGACTCCAGCATCTGGTTGCGACAACCAGGTATAGAAAGGGGAAAAGAGGGAGAAAAGCAACCGTGAGTACTCATCCAAAGTACTCGCAAGCAAGGAGCTACACTACATATGCATGGGTATATGTGTAAAGGGCCATATCGGTGGACTGAACTGCAGAATGCCAGAATAAGAGGGGGATAGCTAATCCTGTCGAAGACTACGCTTCTGGCCACCTCCATCTTGCAGCATGTAGAAGAGAGTAGGTGGTAAGTTCACCAAGTAGCATCGCATAGCATAATCCTACCCGGCGATCCCCTCCTCGTCGCCCTGTTAGAGAGCGATCACCGGGTTGTATCTGGCACTTGGAAGGGTGTGCTTTATTAAGTATCCGATTCTAGTTGTCATAAGGTCAAGGTACAACTCCGGGTCGTCCTTTTACCGAGGGACACGGCTATTCGAATAGATAAACTTCCCTGCAGGGGTGCACCACATAACCCAACACGCTCGATCCCATTTGGCCGGACACACTTTTCTGGGTCACGCCCGGCCGCGGAAGATCAACACGTCGCAGCCCCACCTAGGCTCAACAGAGAGGTCAGCACGCCGGTCCAAATCCTATGCGCGCAGGGGTCTGGGCCCATCGCCCATTGCACACCTGCACGTTGCGTACGCGGCCGGAAGCAGACCTAGCCTAGCAGGCGTTCCAGTCCAATCCGGCGCGCGCCGCTCCGTCGCTGACGTCAAGAAGAGCTTCGGCTGATACCACGACGTCGAGTGCCCATAACTGTTCCCGCGTAGTTGGTTAGTGCGTATAGACCAAATGGCCAGACTCAGATCAAATACCAAGATCTCGTTAAGCGTGTTAAGTATCCGCGAACGCCGACCAGGGCCAGGCCCACCTCGCTCCTAGGTGGTCTCAACCTGCCCTGCCGCTCCGCCATAAAGTAACAGTCGGGGGCCGTCAGGAACCCAGGCCCACCTCTACCGGGATGGAGCCACGTGTCCTTTCAGCCCCCGCATCAGAATCACTTGCGGGTACTCAACGAGCCGACCCGACTTTAGTCACCACATGTGTCATGTATATAAAGTATATAGTATATACCCGTGATCACCTCCCTAGTGATCACGGCCCGATAGTATAGCATGGCAGACGGACAAGAGTGTAGGGCCACTGATGGAACACTAGCATCCTATACTAAGCAGTAGGATAGCAGGTAAGGGTAACAACTGTAGCAACAAATGACAGGCTATGCATGAGAATAGGATTAACCGAAGGCATTAACATGCTACACTACTCTAATGCAAGCAGTATAGAGAAGGAATAGGCGATATCTGGTGATCAAGGGGGGGCTTGCCTGGTTGCTCTGGCAAGAAGAAGGGGTCGTCGGTGACGTAGTCGTACTCGGTGGCATCAGCGCTGGTCTCGGGGTCTACCGGGGAAGAAGGGGGGGAAGAAACAGTAAATACGCAGCAAACAAAACATCACAAAACATAACGAGGCAATACGCGAGGCTAGGTATGCCCTAACGCGGTAGGAGGTGATACCGACGAAGGGGGAAACATCCGGGAAAGTATCCCCGGTGTTTCGCGTTTTTGGACAGATGAACCGGAGGGGGAAAGTTGCGGGTTTGCTATGCTAGGGATGTGTGGCGGACGAACGGGCTGGTATTTAGATTCGTCTCGTCGTTCTGAGCAACTTTCATGTACAAAGTTTTTCCATCCGACCTACGGTTCATTTTATATTAATTTAAAAAGGATTTTATCTTTTTCTAGAATTAACAGAATTAATTTAATTAGAAAAAGGTAATTATGACGTCAGCATGATGTCAGCAGTCAACGTTGACCGTTGACCTGGTCAACCTGACAGGTGGGTCCCACCTGTTAGGGACTGCTTTGCTAATTAACAGTAGTTAATTAGGTTAACTAGTTTTTAGGTTAATTAATCTTAATTAGTTAATTTAAATAGAATTAATTAAGTTAATTAATTAATTAATTAATTGATATTTTATTTATCTGTTATTATTTTTAATTCCTTTAATTATTTATTTATTCATTTTTTTTAACAAAAAACGTTCTTGGGCAGGGACCCACATGTCATTGGCCCATGGCCTTAGCGGGTGTGGGCGAACGGGCTATGGGCGGTTGCCCGAACGGGCGCGTGCCCGAGGGGCGTTGGGCGCCGCGGGCGCTGGCCGGCAGCAGCGGACGCCGGTCGGCGAGCAGAGGCAGGCGGCGGGGGCGAGGCCACGGCAGCTGCAGCAGAAGTAGCAGCTACAGCAGCGGGAAGGCGTGGCCGCAGGCGAGGCGCGTCGGCGCGGGGCGACGGGCACGGCCAGACGGAGTGACGCGCGGCCCGTCCGTGGTGAGCGTGCGCGAGGGGGTTGCAGGCGAGCGCACGGGAGCGGAGTGTCCGCGGCGACCGCGACCAGCGTGGTGCGGGGAAGAGGAGAAGATGGGGCCTCACTGGGGGTTCGTAGGGACGGGGCAGTGGGCTCGGGGAGGAGGACGACGAAGGGGCGGCGTCCGGGCCGCCGGCGACGAGTGCGGCGAGGCGACGGGGTCGATGGCGCGGCGCAGGAACGGCGGCCTCGGCACGGGACGAGGAGGAGGTGAGGAGGCGAGGCAACGGGGTCGAGGTGGCGACGGCGTAGGGCGACGGGGCACCGGCGAGCGCGTCGAGTGGCGGGGGCGAGGCGGCGATGGACGTCGACGGGCGAACCGGGCGGCGGCGTCCTCCTCCGATCCCGATCCAATCGGGGGAGAGAGGGGGGAGATATTTCGGGGGGGAAGTGGGGTGTCGGTGGGGGGTACGGGGTACGGGAGTGGGGGCGGTTGGTCCTGTTGGGCCGGTGGCCTGCTGGGCCTGAGCCCAGTGGGAGGGGTGTTAGCCCTTTTGTTTTTTTTGTTTTTGCTAGTTTGTTTTTCTCTTTTGTATTTTCTTTCTTTTATTTATTTTCTTTTCTGGTTTATTTCATTTTAAATCATTTAGGCATTTTATAAAAATGTGTTTATTACACCATATTTACATATGCAAAATATGGCACCTCCCGAACAATTTTGTTTTAACTTTTGAAAGGTTTGATGTCTGACATTTATTTAAACTTTTGAATTTGAGAAGTTTTTGATCCAACGCGAGATTAGCAACAGTAACCGGGGTGACGTGGCACCGTTAACGTGGGATTACTGTAGCATGATTATCCGGGCGTCACATAGGGCTGGTTCTCGTGCATGTACAACCGGGGTGCTATCTCCACCAAGAGGTAGCACTGTTTTATTTGAAGACCGTGTTTTTACTCCGCTAGATACTACCATCACCCGCTCCAATTCAAATGGCTGATAAACAGGAAACATAGTTGAATGTACACACATTGTATGAGAGACAGATGAAATAGATAGTGTGGGAAAAAGAGGGCATTAAATAATTGACATGTATATTGTTTAACTAAAACGGATAGCATGACATAATTTCACATATATGATGTCTATCTAAACTGGATAGCATATCATAACATAATTCAAAGATATGATGACTAACTAAACAGGATCGCATGACATAATTCACATACATGTTATCTAAGTAACCAGGATCGCATGATTTAATTCACATATGTGATTTATATGCTAAGCGGAGGGCATTCGCATATATGATGTCTGAACTAAGAACATGGTGTTGAATACTGTGTATATGATGTCTAAACTATGCAATGCAAGACACCATATGCATGATATGAGCAGTAGAACCGTGCCAAGTTAGAGCATACACCTCGGTGGGGGAATAGGACTGGTCATCTGTCTCTGAATCCATCTCTGAGGAGCTATCGGGACCCAGCAAGAGATCTGCTTTGACAGGTAGCACTCTCTGCTCTGAAGGCCTTGTTTTCCCTCCAGATTTTTCCATCACCCACTCAAATGGCTCAGAGGAAGAGTAGTTTAATGTACAAACATTGTCGACAAATGGAAATTTAATGAAGAAAAGGATGGGCTAGATATCATTCAAATATATGATGCCTGGTTAAATAGGATGGCATTGCACATTTCACATATATTATGGCTTGCTAAAAGACATGAGACTGCATAATACCCATATAGGATATTGAAACTAAACAGGTGGCATTACAGAACATGTCTAAACTAAGCAGATGACATATATGATGTCGAAAGTAGGCACTGCAAGGAAACATATGCATGATATGACTAACATCATCATGCCAAGTTAGAGCAAACACCTTGGGGGTAAATAGGAGTGGTCAGCTGCGTATGAATCCGCCTCAGAACATATATCTTCCTCTGGATTACAATCTGGAGAGGGGGGTTGCCATTGAACCCACCATGGAGCGATGTCTGCATGACATTGTATTGCTGTGCAAAACTCTTCTCCTTTCTCTACATGTTCAGCATGACTATGTACAATATCTGACATGCATACAAAAAAATATAGTGAGATTATGTAAGGAGAGCATCCAGAAATCTAGAGTAATGGTAACAACTAGTGGATGGATCCAAAAATAATGATAGCAGGCTGATGATTGCTTTAATTTAATAAAAAAACAGATGATGATTGCTTTACTATTTGTTTCCCACCCAAGATGAACAACATAGGCATACCCTAGGTGAACCAGATATTAGACATAGATACTATTCATTGTTGCCTCGATATGTGCCCCACAACTAATTTAGAACTCAAGTTTGAACATCAATTTGAACCTGATTCGGAGTCTAAGAGGTGAACAGGACAATAAAGTAGCAGGTAACATTAAGCAATGCATAACATAAGCAGAAACAAAAGAGTGCGACCTCTCTTGTGGACCCGTGTACTCCTCAGGTTCATCTGCTGAGTCGATGATGGTGATGCCATTGCGGTGGGTGCCGACGGCAGGGAAGGAGATCTGAGGCAGCGAAAGACGGTCAGGATTCATGATGTCTGGTTTGGTGGATGCTTCTGTCGATGGAGCAGCTCAGGTGAGGTGGACGACGTCGCGGCAGGAGTAGGACAAACCACACAAAGTTTTCTTCGACACCTACCTGTAACTGAAGTAATTTTGTAAGGGCTCATTTGGCTTGCATGATTCTAAACACGCAGGGATAGGAGGAAAAACACCATAATAGGATAGGAATGCACATGGGAAACAGAGCATTTGTGAACACAGGATTTCTGTCAACTTGTGTGTTTGGTTCACAGGAATTGGAGGAGCAGAGGAATGCAAAGAAACATGGCCAAAATAAAGTGAAACCACATGAAAGCGTGTACAGTTAGAATGTTATTCTGCCACTAATGCACTTGGTCTTGTTTTCATGCATAGGATTGGTCGCTGAAGAAGTTGAGGCAGAGGTGGCTCTGAACTTGACATGAATGTAGAGTAATAAGTGATGCGACAAGTGTACAACCTCTTTGTCGTAGCCGTGTCGACCTCAGCATCATTGGGTTGGTCGCTGAAGAAGTTGAGGCAGAGGTGGTTGTCAGAGGTGTGGAGGAAGATCTGAGGAATCTGTAGATGGCGTCCAGGGCACTGCTCTATTGTGATGGATCGTTCCGTCGTTGGAGCAGCTCCGGTGAGCCGTAAGACGTCAAGGCTGAAGCAGCACAAGACAGACATCGTTAATCTCAAGTGGGATTCTAATAGCATCTCCAATAGATGATGTAAAATGCATTATCAAAGAGTGATAGATGTGAAATTTACATCACCAAAAACCACCTGACTACAACAGATGAGGTAAAAACTGTTGACTCTGAACTTAAGTGTCGAAACTGAAATTTACTGTGGAATCTGAATGTTACTGCCGAAACTGAACGCAATGGTAGCAGAGAGGCACTTCACATGGGATAGTGTAGGGAGGGCCTGCAGTTCATCTTCAACCTGCACCCCCCTGAGCCGCCAGCCACCACTGGCCGAACCCCGCACCGCCTCGCCGCCCTGAAACAACTCCCCAATGCCGGTCCGCCGCCGCCCCGAAACAACTCCCCACCGCCGGTCCGCCGCCGCCTCACCGCCCTGAAACAACTCCCCGCCGCCGGTCCGCTGCCGCCCCGGCCAACCCTCTAGCCCCCCCACCCGCGCCAAGCTTTTTCTCCGGCGATCCCCATGCCACTGCGCCACCACCACGTCCCCCACCGTTGGCGAGCAGCACCCCACCCAGAACCCTAAGATAGATAGTGGGGTACCTCTCCGGCGAGCCCCCCCTCCCCACTGCGGGTGGTTCTTCCTTAACTCCGGTGAGTCCCCCACCCCCTGAAAATTAACTGACCCAAAAGTTGATTCAGTCGACTGAAGTGTAGCTAAATTGGAGCAGAGTAGCAGCACGAGCGAGGGGGAGAGCAGTAGCAGCAGCGCGGCGAGCGAGCGAGAGCCGGAGCAGCAGCAGCTGGGCGAGCGAGCAAGAGCCGGAGCAGCAGCAGTTGGGCGAGCGAGCGAGCGAGAGCCGGAGCAGCGCGAGTGACCGAGCGACAACCGGAGCAGCAGCAATAGATCCGGCTGGTATAGACGCTGCCGCTGAAGGGGCCTCGCACTGCGGAGAGCCGCCGTGGAGATGACGCCCGCGGCGCCGGCTTCGAGGTAGCCGCTCCATGGGGGTGCGGGATGGAGCACCGTCGGCGCCGAGAGGTCGAGTTAAGGAGAAGGTGCGATGCGACGAGTGTACAACCTCTTTGGTTGCGTCGAGTAGGACTCGACTTCGTCCGAGGAATCGGTGAGGATGTTGCGGTTCCGGTGGAGCGGGTTAAGGCGGCGCTTTGGGGATGGAGCAGCCGCGATAGACGAGGCGATCGTCAAAGCAGCTCCTTGGAGGTGGAGGACGGGGCGGCTGAACCGGCGGGACGACGGGATGGACGACGGATCCTCATCCGAGGAGGCAGATGAGGGAGGTCGACCTGTTGCGCTGGACGACGTCGTCGGGGAAGAGGGTCCGGCTGGGCAGCGGTGAGGTGGCAGATGAAGGAGGGTGGGGTTTCGTGGCTGGAGCGGAGAGGTTATGGCGGCCAGATTTTGAATGGCGAAAAGGAGGTGACGGGAGGGGGGAACCATGACCTAGGGACGCGCTTGTACAAAATGTAGGGTGTGTAACAAAAGTACCCCCACCAATTTGAACTAGCGGCCCTTTCGGCTCAGGGTTAGAAGGGGGATTTCACGTGTCAAGATTTGGCAGCTAGAGGGAGTTTTCGTGCGCGTTGTAATTTCGGGATAGCAAGGCGCGGGTTGTGAAGGCACCAGTTTTGGGAGCATGATATCTGAATTTTTGGGATATAACAAGGCGCGGGTTGAATTTTAGGGACAAGCCTAACGTGTAATATTGTACTTGTAGTACGTACCAAATCAATTCGCACTTCCCTCAACAACAAAAAAACTATTCACACCACACAAAGAGAGAGTCTTGTCCCGTTTTACTATACAAATGCTATTCAAAGCTACTCCCTCCTTCCATCTATATAGGGCCTAATGTGTTTTTCGAGGCTAAATTTGACCAACCAAATATTAGAGCAATAATATATGACATGCAACTTACACACAGCACACCATTAAATTCGTGTGTGAAAGGAGCTTTCAATGATATAATTTTCACATTGTGCATGTCATGTACTATTAATCTTGTCAATAGACAAAGGCAGTCTTAAAAAACGCATTACGCCCTATATAGATGGAAGGAGGGAGTATGGATCCATGTTATGTCCAATTAAAAAAATTCGCTGGCTGTATAATGCATGTAACCTACTCATGCCAACATTTTAGTGCATTCCAAATGTCTATACTACCGCTGCAATTCGAACTAAATTTGAATTCGTTTCTCTATTTCAACAAGAATCTACAATCATGATTGTTGCCAACTTCAACCATCATTCGTGTATTCCCTTAACAACACACCACATGATTACTATAGATATAGATATGAACTATGCGTACTATATGAACTCGAATTCAATTTTTTTAATACACTTGATGTTGATTCCAAATAATAGTACATTTGATGTACTAACTAGATATTCATAATCTAAACCATGTTCCATACGTACACCGTGTTTATCACACAAAGTATAGTGCCCCTCCCCCCACATTATGACAAGTATTTAGCCCTGAGCTGCAAAAGCCACACATTAGCCCAAATTATAATCAATGTTCTACATTATGATATCTTCTTCAAGTACCCGTATCCACTTTTTTATAATGAATTAGGATCTATGTTCGTCTTTAACACCTTCACGATCCTCTTCTCTTTGTAGCTAGCTAGCGCTAATTTTCTATCGTGCATGCACACGCCCGCCCCCCTCTCACCCTCCCTCAGCATCCCCTCCATTGCGCACGTTCGTTATTTCTCTTTAGGTCATTCACCCGCGGTGTGTGTAGGCCCCCCGACTCCTTCTTTCTGGCACACACCGGTCAATATACCTCTCTAGCCAAGTGTGCCTACCACAAACACATACTTCCCCTCTTCTCTTCTCACCGTCCATGCCCCCTATGTCCAATACGGTTCCACGCAGGTGCACACTCCCGCCCCTCTTTTCATCAGTCTCATACTCGCACACTCCTCCCCCCTCGACATAGTAGGCCTCTCGCACCACCTCCTAGCCGCACCCCTCTCCCCTTGTCTGTCTCTCCGGACCTTATTTGCTTCTAACACATGCATGCATATATGTATTGATCTCCCTACATATAGCTAGGTCGACTATAATTCTTTTTCCCCACGCACCGATAGACTTACCTCACTAGTTATGTCTCTCCCTTTCTCGGACACACGACGGTTGATCTTCCTATGTAGTTACGTATGCTTACCACAACCGTATCGTCTCCCCTCATAATCCTTGCATACCTCCCGACCCGTCTCTCACACGCACGTGCATAGACAGACAGACATCCCCACCCTCTCTTATTGATATTGCACTCGTACCCTCCGTTTGTCTAGCAGGCCTCTCCCACCATTTGTGAGACGCCACTCCACCACCAACCCTCCGACACTCTACCTTTGTCTTTCTCCCAACCTTATTCCTCTGCTACACATATCCATGGATGCCGATCGATCTCCCTCTATACATAGCTAGGTCTCTCTCATTCTCCACACATATACTAGTCGATCTACCTCTCTATAGTTAGGTCTCTGCCCCCTCCCCCCACCGATAGTCGAACATTGTAGGTAGGTATCCATGCAACAGAGAAAAACTACACCTCTGCCCTCTCAAATTCCAGTAGGCCAGCTGCCTTGTATCTTTGACGTGGGCAAACACAAATTCGATGGCACTCTTTATCGATCGCGCAGCCACACACTTCATCCCTGTTTTCGATTCTATCGATATCTCACGCTGATGATCCCTCCACTCTCTTCTCGTGGATCGCTCCCTCTATATATGATATATCCATGACTCTGTTTCACACACATTGCATATGTTACATTTTTTTGTTTGAGATATCATCGACACATTGCCTCGGTTTCGCACAAACCATTCTCACACCCACCCACGTACGTACCTACACCTAAAGAAGAGGTGCACGTAGGACGCACGTACTCACGTCTCGTTCCCGGCCACACCCGCGCGGGTACACGGTGGAGTTCGATTCTGTACGAAAAGGCAGCCCACATGATAATTTGATGCGTGTAGCGGTTGTTTACTCAAAGGAGGGTCGGGTACCACGCCTAGACGGAACAAAGTTTGACTTGACGCGTTAGTATTAAATAAAGTTATATATTCCTCCTCAATGGAGCGTAGTACAGAATATGAAACGATTGCCGTGGGGAAAATGGAAAAATCCGCTCCACTATATACAACGGAGCCTGCCTGCAGGGGTTTGTCTCTCTTCACACCATCTCACACAAGGTGGCGGTGGCCTCTCACTCTCACCGTTGGTCAGTGATCCGGCCGCATCCCATCCGCCGGCGAAAAGGGAGGATGTGCATCGTTTCCCTGTTCGACAGCGTTGAGGCAGCACATCCCGATCTGCGGTACCCGTCGTTCTCTCTGACCAAGCTCCGGCGCGGTAGGGCCTTCGCCACTTGCTCGCTGCCGTAGTATGGGCAGATCCAGGCCACCGGCGCCCTCCTAGTAACATCCCGACGACCCTCAGGTACATCTTCCTCCGGCCTTGCTCCACTGCCCATCTTCCCACATTGCTGCATGTGGATCTTCTTTAGTTGTTTGCTTAAAATGTATCTCGGCCGCCGTACTTTCCATCTTGCAATCTCGTCTTGAAACCATTTTTGATAAACCACCATGCTGCTATCTTTCCCTTATTACATGGAATATGCTTCTTTTTTGTCGGCGTATGTGTCTTCAACTCGTGTTATTCGCCAGTAATTGTTTCCTTTCGACCTCTTTTTTGCAAACAGGGCTATCCATTTCACCTCGTTGCTATTGCGACCTTTTGGTGAACTGCACAAATCAATTTTTTCTTAAGACTGTTTTGTGCAGTTCCGCCAAAATGTCACACGGGCAACGTTTTTACATTTCTGTGGGATTGCGGAAAGGGAGATTGGTTTTGCTATCCTCCTCATCCAACTCCGTGCCTAATCTTCTCCAACAAGTAGTTAGTCCTAAAGAGAGATCGCAGAGGTGATCGGCTTCTATTTGTGTGTGTTATGTTTCATCATCTAGTTCCACTATTATTGTAATCACACTAGCTGGATATCTTTGCAAATAGATATGGTCA
This sequence comes from Triticum aestivum, assembly GCF_018294505.1. Lineage (NCBI taxonomy): Eukaryota > Viridiplantae > Streptophyta > Magnoliopsida > Poales > Poaceae > Triticum > Triticum aestivum. The sequence continues at coordinate 242,279,759 of NC_057808.1, read as the reverse complement.
GCTCGATTATAGTGGAGCTGCACAAAATGATCGGATTGTGGTGTCCTCCGTACACCCCCTTTTTGGTTACAACGCTGGGTGAAACTAGCTGCCAAGCAATGAACACTGTGCCCAGGAAATGGACCCATGCCTACGAATAGCATCGATCAATTATATATTTTTCTTTATTTGTACACCTTCTCACAACATTGTCTTCAGTTGTGATGTGAATATTGGCGCTGGTTTGCAAACCATTGAGATGCATTAGCAGCCATGGTAGTTTCATTTGTATTTGATGGAATGTTGTAACGAGATAATCTTGAGGCAAGAGGACACATGAATCCTAAGTTGAAACTTTTTTTTCCTGCGGGAACCAAAGTTGAAACCTTCATATCATCACAATACAATTTCATTAAACTTATGCGTACATATAAACAAATCCTGAAGGATTGATAGCAATGCTAGAAACAATTCAAATTTATTTCGCCGACATGTGGGACATCCTTAATCCGGCTCCACCTACCGTGCAACAATATTGAGTGCACAACTGCAGGGAAAGATTCACCCTGGTCGTTGCGCCGCATTTAGTAATGACTAGTGAGCAGTCAAATCACAGAGCCCCCACCTTTGACACAGTAAGTTGCTCGGACGAAGCAACCATCATTTCTCTATTCCTTGAATCCGCTGGTACCCCCATATATCCAGAGTAATAAGTTGCTCGGGCGAAGCAACCATCACTTCACCTTTCCCATAGTAAGTACCTCCTTGGGCCCACTAAAAAATCACTTTTCTCTCTCCATCAAGTGCATTTATTTTCAATCTAACCCTCTCACCGAAACACCTCTTTGGCTACAGTTAGTTCAGGGTTAGTCATGAGTTAGTCTAACCTCTAGCTAAGTTAGAGTATCCAAACAGGAGCAGTATAGGACATGCAAGTTGCTCAAAGCATACAGTCAAATTTGTACGTGAAAGGATATTTTTTCTTTTTGAAAAGGAACATGAAAGGATCTTCGAATGATATAATTTTAAAATTTATAAAATCTTATCAATAGTGAAAGGCATCCTCGAAGAATACATTAGGCCCTACTCCCCCCGTCTAGGTGTATAAGTCACCTTACGAAAACCAAATAATCCCAAAATACTTAGGCGCGGTGCATTAACTCCCACCTCGTTTCTTGTTTCTTGACATATCCACCAATAAGAGATGTGGGGCGTGCATGTTTTCAATGACTTAGACTACCAAACACGACATGCAATGGTGTAGGATCGAAAGTATGTCTAGAGGGGGGGTGACTAGACTACTTGACCAAATAAAAATCTAGCCTTTTCCCAATTTTAGTTCTTGGCAGATTTTAGCAACTTAGCACAAGTCAAGCAATCAACCTACACATGCAATTCTAAGAGTATAGCAGCGGAATGTAAAACAATTGCATATGAAGGTAAAGGGAGGAGTTTGAGGGAGCAAACGCAATGCTGACACGGAGATTTTTTATCCGTGGTTCCGATAGGTGGTGCTATCGTACATCCACGTTGATGGATACTTCAACCCACGAAGGGTAACGGTTGCGCGAGTCCACAGAGGGCTCCACCCACGAAGGGTCCACGAAGAAGAAACCTTGTCTATCCCACCATGGCCGTCGCCCACGAAGGACTTGCCTCACTAGGGTAGATCTTCATGAAGTAGGCGATCTCCTTGCCCTTACAAACTCCTTGGTTCAACTCCACAATCTTCACGGAGGCTCCCAAGTGACACCTAACCAATCTAGGAGACACCACTCTCCAAGAAGTAACAAATGGTGTGTTGGTGATGAACTCATTGCTCTTGTGCTTCAAATGATAGTCTCCCCAACACTCAACTCTCTCTCACAGGATTTGGATTTGGTGGAAAGAAGATTTGGGTGGAAAGCAACTCGGGGAAGGCTAGAGATCAAGATTTATGTGGTTGGAATGGGATATCTGTTGGGGATCGTTGCAGAATTTTAAAATTTTCTACGCATCACCAAGATCCATCTATGGAGTTTACTGGAAACGAGGGGAAAGGAGTGCATCTACATACCCTTGTAGATCCCGAGCAGAAGCGTTCAAGTGAACGGGGTTGATGGAGTCGTACTCGTCATGATCCAAATCACCATGACCGAGCGCCGAACGGACGGCACCTCCGTGTTCAACACACGTACGGAGCAGCGACGTCTCCTCCTTCTTGATCCAGCAAGGGGGAACGAGAGGTTGATGGAGATCCAGCAGCACGACGGCGTGGTGGTGGAAGTAGCGGGGATCCCGGCAGGGCTTCGCCAACCGCAAGCGGGAGAGAGAAGTGTCACGGGAGGGAGAGGGAGGCGCCAGGGGCTAGGGTACAGCAGCCCTCCCTCCCCCCTTTATATAGGCCCCCTTGGGGGGGCGCTGGCCCTGGGATCCCATCTATGGGGGGGCGGCGGCCAAGGGGGGGCAACTTCCCCTCCAAGCTAGGTGGGGCGCCCCCCACCCTCAGGGTTTCCAACCCTAGGCGCAGGGGGAGGCCCATGGGGGGCGCACCAGCCCACTAGGGGCTGGTTCCCCTCCCACTTCAGCCCATGGGGCCCTCCGAGATAGGTGGCCCCACCCGGTGGACCCCCGGGACCCTTCCGGTGGTCCCGGTACAATACCGATAACCCCCGAAACTTTCCCGGTGGCCGAAACTGGACTTCCTATATATAATTCTTCACCTCCGGACCATTCCGGAACTCCATGTGACGTCCGGGATCTCATCCGGGACTCCGAACAACTTTCGGGTTTCCGCATACTAATATCTCTACAACCCTAGCGTCACCGAACCTTAAGTGTGTAGACCCTACGGGTTCGGGAGACATGCAGACATGACCGAGACGCCTCTCCGGTCAATAACCAACAGCGGGATCTGGATACCCATGTTGGCTCCCACATGTTCCACGATGATCTCATCGGATGAACCACGATGTCGAGGATTCAATCAATCCCGTATACAATTCCCTTTGTCAATCGGTACGTTACTTGCCCGAGATTCGATCGTCGGTATCCCAATACCTTGTTCAATCTCGTTACCGGCAAGTCACTTTACTCGTACCGTAATGCATGATCCCGTGGCTAACTCCTTAGTCACATTGAGCTCATTATGATGATGCATTACCGAGTGGGCCCAGAGATACCTCTCCGTCATACGGAGTGACAAATCCCAGTCTCGATCCGTGCCAACTCAACAGACACTTTCGGAGATACCCGTAGTGTACCTTTATAGTCACCCAGTTACGTTGTGACGTTTGGTACACCCAAAGCACTCCTACGGTATCCGGGAGTTGCACGATCTCATGGTCTAAGGAAATGATACTTGACATTGGAAAAGCTCTAGCAAACGAACTACACGATCTTTTGTGCTATGCTTAGGATTGGGTCTTGTCCATCACATCATTCTCCTAATGATGTGATCCCGTTATCAATGACATCCAATGTCCATAGTCAGGAAACCATGACTATCTGTTGATCAACGAGCTAGTCAACTAGAGGCTTACTAGGGACACGTTGTGGTCTATGTATTCACACATGTATTACGATTTCCGGATAACACAATTATAGCATGAACAATAGACAATTATCATGAACAAGGAAATATAATAATAACCATTTATTATTGCCTCTAGGGCATATTTCCAACAGTCTCCCACTTGCACTAGAGTCAATAATCTAGTTACATTGTGATGAATCGAACACCCATAGAGTTCTGGTGTTGATCATGTTTTGCTCTAGGGAGAGGTTTAGTCAACGGATCTGCTACATTCAGGTCCGTATGTACTTTACAAATATCTATGTCTCCATTTTGAACACTTTCACGAATGGAGTTGAAGCGACGCTTGATATGCCTGGTCTTCCTGTGAAACCTGGGCTCCTTGGCAAGGGCAATAGCTCCAGTGTTGTCACAGAAGAGAGTCATCGGGCCCGACGCATTGGGAATCACCCCTAGGTCGGTAATGAACTCCTTCATCCAGATTGCTTCTTGCGCTGCCTCTGAGGCTGCCATGTACTCCGCTTCACATGTAGATCCCGCCACGACGCTTTGCTTGCAACTGCACCAGCTTACTGCCCCTCCATTCAAAATATACACGTATCCGGTTTGTGACTTCGAGTCATCCAGATCTGTGTCGAAGCTAGCGTCGACGTAACCCTTTACGACGAGCTCTTCGTCACCTCCATAAACGAGAAACATATCCTTAGTCCTCTTCAGGTACTTCAGGATATTCTTGACCGCTGTCCAGTGTTCCATGCCGGGATTACTTTGGTACCTTCCTACCAAACTTACGGCAAGGTTTACATCAGGTCTGGTACACAGCATGGCATACATAATAGACCCTATGGCCGAGGCATAGGGGATGACACTCATCTTTTCTCTATCTTCTGCCGTGGTCGGGCATTGAGCCGTGCTCAATTGCACACCTTGCAATACAGGCAAGAACCCCTTCTTGGACTGATCCATATTGAACTTCTTCAATATCTTGTCAAGGTACGTACTCTGTGAAAGACCAATGAGGCGTCTTGATCTATCTCTATAGATCTTGATGCCTAATATATAAGCAGCTTCTCCAAGGTCCTTCATTGAAAAACACTTATTCAAATAGGCCTTTATACTTTCCAAGAATTCTATATCATTTCCCATCAATAGTATGTCATCCACATATAATAAGAGAAATGCTACAGAGCTCCCACTCACTTTCTTGTAAACACAGGCTTCTCCATAAGTCTGTGTAAACCCAAACGCTTTGATCATCTCATCAAATCGAATGTTCCAACTCCGAGATGCTTGCACCAGCCCATAGATGGAGCGCTGGAGCTTGCATACCTTGTTAGCATTCTTAGGATCGACAAAACCTTCCGGCTGCATCATATACAATTCTTCCTTAAGAAAGCCGTTAAGGAATGCCGTTTTGACGTCCATTTGCCATATCTCATAATCATAGAATGCGGCAATTGCTAACATGATTCGGACGGACTTCAGCTTCGCTACGGGTGAGAAAGTCTCATCGTAGTCAACCCCTTGAACTTGTCGATAACCCTTAGCGACAAGTCGAGCCTTATAGATGGTCACATTACCATCCGCGTCTGTCTTCTTCTTAAAGATCCATTTATTTTCTATGGCTCGCCGATCATCGGGCAAGTCAGTCAAAGTCCATACTTCGTTTTCATACATGGATCCTATCTCGGATTTCATGGCTTCTAGCCATTTGTCGGAATCCGGGCCCGCCATCGCTTCTTCATAGTTCGAAGGTTCACCGTTGTCTAACAACATGATTTCCAGGACAGGGTTGCCGTACCACTCTGGTGCGGAACGTGTCCTTGTGGACCTACGAAGTTCAGCAGTAACTTGATCCGAAGCTTCATGATCATCATCATTAACTTCCTCCCCAGTCGGTGTAGGCACCACAGGAACATCTTCCCGCGCTGCGCTACTTTCCGGTTCGGAAGGGGTGACTATCACCTCATCAAGTTCCACTTTCCTCCCACTCACTTCTTTCGAGAGAAACTCTTTCTCCAGAAAGGACCCGTTCTTGGCAACAAAGATCTTGCCTTCGGATCTGAGGTAGAAGGTATACCCAATGGTTTCCTTAGGGTATCCTATGAAGACGCATTTTTCCGACTTGGGTTCGAGCTTTTCAGGTTGAAGTTTCTTGACATAAGCATCGCATCCCCAAACTTTTAGAAACGACAGCTTAGGTTTCTTCCCAAACCATAATTCATACGGTGTCGTCTCAACGGATTTCGACGGAGCCCTATTTAAAGTGAATGCGGCAGTCTCTAAAGCATAGCCCCAAAATGAGAGCGGTAGATCGGTAAGAGACATCATAGATCGCACCATATCCAATAGAGTGCGATTACGACGTTCGGACACACCGTTTCGCTGAGGTGTTCCAGGCGGCGTGAGTTGTGAAACGATTCCACATTTCCTTAAGTGCGTACCAAATTCGTGACTTAAATATTCTCCACCACGATCTGATCGTAAGAACTTTATTTTCCTGTCACGTTGATTCTCAACCTCACTCTGAAATTCCTTGAACTTTTCAAAGGTTTCAGACTTGTGTTTCATTAGGTAGACATACCCATATCTACTTAAGTCATCAGTGAGAGTGAGAACATAACGATATCCTCCGCGAGCCTCAACACTCATTGGACCGCACACATCGGTATGTATGATTTCCAATAAGTTGGTTGCTCGCTCCATTGTTCCGGAGAACGGAGTCTTGGTCATCTTACCCATGAGGCATGGTTCGCACGTGTCAAATGATTCGTAATCAAGAGACTCCAAAAGTCCATCTGCATGGAGCTTCTTCATGCGCTTGACACCAATGTGACCAAGGCGGCAGTGCCACAAGTATGTGGGACTATCGTTATCAACTTTACATCTTTTGGTATTCACACTATGAATATGTGTAACATCACGTTCGAGATTCATTAAGAATAAACCATTGACCAGCGGGGCATGACCATAAAACATATCTCTCATATAAATAGAACAACCATTATTCTCGGATTTAAATGAGTAGCCATCTCGAATTAAACGAGATCCAGATACAATGTTCATGCTCAAAGCTGGCACTAAATAACAATTATTGAGGTTTAAAACTAATCCCGTAGGTAAATGTAGAGGCAGCGTGCCGACGGCGATCACATCGACCTTGGAACCATTCCCGACGCGCATCGTCACCTCGTCCTTTGCCAGTCTCCGCTTATTCCGCAGCTCCTGTTTTGAGTTACAAATATGAGCAACCGCACCGGTATCAAATACCCAGGAGCTACTACGAGTACTGGTAAGGTACACATCAATTACATGTATATCACATATACCTTTGGTGTTGCCGGCCTTCTTGTCCGCTAAGTATTTGGGGCAGTTCCGCTTCCAGTGACCACTTCCCTTGCAATAAAAGCACTCAGTCTCAGGCTTGGGTCCATTCTTTGACTTCTTCCCGGCAACTGGCTTACCGGGCGCGGCAACTCCCTTGCCGTCCTTCTTGAAGTTCTTCTTACCCTTGCCTTTCTTGAACTTAGTGGTTTTATTCACCATCAACACTTGATGTTCCTTTTTGATCTCCACCTCCGCTGATTTCAGCATTGAATATACCTCAGGAATGGTCTTTTCCATCCCCTGCATATTGAAGTTCATCACAAAGCTCTTGTAGCTCGGTGGAAGCGACTGAAGGATTCTGTCAATGACCGCGTCATCCGGGAGATTAACTCCCAGCTGAGACAAGCGGTTGTGTAACCCAGACATTCTGAGTATGTGCTCACTAACAGAACTATTTTCCTCCATTTTACAGCTGAAGAACTTGTCGGAGACTTCATATCTCTCGACCCGGGCATGAGCTTGGAAAACCATTTTCAGCTCTTCGAACATCTCATATGCTCCATGTTTCTCAAAACGCTTTTGGAGCCCCGGTTCTAAGCTGTAAAGCATGCCGCACTGAACGAGGGAGTAATCATCAGCACGTGATTGCCAAGCGTTCATAACGTCTTGGTTCTCTGGGATGGGTGCTTCACCTAGCGGTGCTTCTAAGACATAATCTTTCTTGGCAGCTATGAGGATGATCCTCAGGTTCCGGACCCAGTCCGTATAGTTGCTGCCATCATCTTTCAGCTTGGTTTTCTCTAGGAACGCGTTGAAGTTGAGGACAACGTGGGCCATTTGATCTACAAGACATATTGTAAAGATTTTAGACTAAGTTCATGATAATTAAGTTCATCTAATCAAATTATTCAATGAACTCCCACTCAGATAGACATCCCTCTAGTCATCTAAGTGAAACATGATCCGAGTTAACTAGGCCGTGTCCGATCATCACGTGAGACGGACTAGTCAAGATCGGTGAACATCTCCATGTTGATCGTATCTTCTATACGACTCATGCTCGACCTTTCGGTCTTCCGTGTTCCGAGGCCATGTCTGTACATGCTAGGCTCGTCAAGTCAACCTAAGTGTATTGCGTGTGTTCCGAGGCCATGTCTGTACATGCTAGGCTCGTCAACACCCGTTGTATGCGAACGTTAGAATCTATCACACCCGATCATCACGTGGTGCTTCGAAACAACGAACCTTCGCAACGGTGCACAGTTAGGGGGAACACTTTCTTGAAATTATTATAAGGGATCATCTTACTTACTACCGTCGTTCTAAGCAAATAAGATGCAAAACATGATAAACATCACATGTAATCAAATAGTGACATGATATGGCCAATATCATTTTGCTCCTTTGATCTCCATCTTCGGGGCGCCATGATCATCTTCGTCACCGGCATGACACCATGATCTCCATCATCGTGTCTTCATGAAGTTGTCACGCCAACGATTACTTCTACTTCTATGGCTAACGCGTTTAGCAATAAAGTAAAGTAATTTACATGGCGTTATTCAATGACACGCAGGTCATACAAAAAATAAAGACAACTCCTATGGCTCCTGCCGGTTGTCATACTCATCGACATGCAAGTCGTGATTCCTATTACAAGAATATGATCAATCTCATACATCACATATATCATTCATCACATCCTTTTGGCCATATCACATCACAAGGCACATGCTGCAAAAACAAGTTAGACGTCCTCTAATTGTTGTTGCAAGTTTTTACGTGGCTTCTATAGGTTTCTAGCAAGAACGTTTCTTACCTACGTAAAACCACAACGTGATATGCCAATTTCTATTTACCCTTCATAAGGACCCTTTTCATCGAATCCGTTCCGACTAAAGTGGGAGAGACAGACACCCGCTAGCCACCTTATGCAACTAGTGCATGTCAGTCGGTGGAACCTGTCTCACGTAAGCGTACGTGTAAGGTCGGTCCGGGCCGCTTCATCCCACAATACCGCCGAAACAAGATAAGACTAGTAGTGGCAAGAAAAATTGACAACATCTACGCCCACAACTGCTTTGTGTTCTACTCGTGCATAGTAACTACGCATAGGCCTGGCTCATGATGCCACTGTTGGGGATCGTTGCAGAATTTTAAAATTTTCTACGCATCACCAAGATCCATCTATGGAGTTTACTAGCAACGAGGGGAAAGGAGTGCATCTACATACCCTTGTAGATCGCGAGCGGAAGCGTTCAAGTGAACGGGGTTGATGGAGTCGTACTCGTCGTGATCCAAATCACCGATGACCGAGCGCCGAACGGACGGCACCTCCGTGTTCAACACACGTACGGAGCAGCGACGTCTCCTCCTTCTTGATCCAGCAAGGGGGAAGGAGAGGTTGATGGAGATCCAGCAGCACGACGGCGTGGTGGTGGAAGTAGCGGGGATCCCGGCAGGGCTTCGCCAACCGCAAGCGGGAGAGAGAAGTGTCACGGGAGGGAGAGGGAGGCGCCAGGGGCTAGGGTACAGCAGCCCTCCCTCCCCCCTTTATATAGGCCCCCTTGGGGGGCGCCGTCCCTGGGATCCCATCTATGGGGGGCGGCGGCCAAGGGGGGGAAACTTCCCCCCCCAAGCCAGGTGGGGCGCCCCCCACCCCCAGGGTTTCCAACCCTAGGCGCAGGGGGAGGCCCATGGGGGCGCACCAGCCCACTAGGGGCTGGTTCCCCTCCCACTTCAGCCCATGGGGCCCTCCGGGATAGGTGGCCCCACCCGGTGGACCCCCGGGACCCTTCCGGTGGTCCCGGTAGAATACCGATAACCCCCGAAACTTTCCCGGTGGCCGAAACTGGACTTCCTATATATAATTCTTCACCTCCGGACCATTCCGGAACTCCTCGTGACGTCCGGGATCTCATCCGGGACTCCGAACAACTTTCGGGTTTCTGCATACTAATATCTCTACAACCCTAGCGTCACCGAACCTTAAGTGTGTAGACCCTACGGGTTCGGGAGACATGCAGACATGACCGAGACGCCTCTCCGGTCAATAACCAACAGCGGGATCTGGATACCCATGTTGGCTCCCACATGTTCCACGATGATCTCATCGGATGAACCACGATGTCGAGGATTCAATCAATCCCGTATACAATTCCCTTTGTCAATCGGTACGTTACTTGCCCGAGATTCGATCGTCGGTATCCCAATACCTTGTTCAATCTCGTTACCGGCAAGTCACTTTACTCGTACCGTAATGCATGATCCCGTGGCTAACTCCTTAGTCACATTGAGCTCATTATGATGATGCATTACCGAGTGGGCCCAGAGATACCTCTCCGTCATACGGAGTGACAAATCCCAGTCTCGATCCGTGCCAACTCAACAGACACTTTCGGAGATACCCGTAGTGTACCTTTATAGTCACCCAGTTACGTTGTGACGTTTGGTACACCCAAAGCACTCCTACGGTATCCGGGAGTTGCACGATCTCATGGTCTAAGGAAATGATACTTGACATTGGAAAAGCTCTAGCAAACGAACTACACGATCTTTTGTGCTATGCTTAGGATTGGGTTTTGTCCATCACATCATTCTCCTAATGATGTGATCCCGATCAATGACATCCAATGTCCATAGTCAGGAAACCATGACTATCTGTTGATCAACGAGCTAGTCAACTAGAGTCTTACTAGGGACACGTTGTGGTCTATTTATTCACACATGTATTACGATTTCCGGATAACACAATTATAGCATGAACAATAGACAATTATCATGAACAAGGAAATATAATAATAACCTTTTATTATTGCCTCTAGGGCATATTTCCAACAATATCTTGACCTCAACACAAGTGTAGGTGGTTCTCTCTCAGAAAATATGTGTTGGAAGTGTAGGCATGTTTTGATGGCTCTCTCCACGACTGAAGAGTGGGTGGAGGGGTATATATAGCCTCCACACAAAATCTAACCGTTACACACAAATCACCAAACTCGGTGAGACCGATTTAGAGAACTCGGTCAGACCGATTTGGTTCATAATGTGGCTGTTAGGCATTTCGGTGGGACCGACATGTCAACTCGGTGGGACCGATTTCGTTAGGGTTAGGGCATAACGTAATCTCGGTGAGATCGATTACACAAACTCGGTGAGACCGATTTTGGTAATGGACAAACAGAGAGTTGGTCAGGCAAACTCGGTGGGACCAATTCACTCATCTCGGTTGGACCGAAAATTACGAAAAGGAAACAGAGTGTTTGCATTGCATTCTCGGTGGGACCGATCGCTCATCTCGGTTTGACCGAAACGTTACGAAGGGAAACAGAGAGTTTGCAATCCCATCTCGGTGAGACCGAGATCCCTATCGGTGAGACCGAAAAGACTAGGGTTTCTGGCAGTGGCTATGTCAACTGAACTCGGTGGCTCCGGATATGAAATTTCGGTGGGGCCGAGTTGGACTTTTTGGTTTGGGACATATGTGGATATGAGAAAGTAGTGGAGGGTTTTGGAGCATATCACTAAGCATTTTGAGCAAGAACCTCATTAAGCAACACCTCATCCCTTCTTAACAGTATTGGCTTTTCCTATAGACTCAATGTGATCTTGGATCACTAAAATAGAAAATGTAGAGTCTTGTGCTTTGAGCTTGAGCCAATCTTCTATCTTTAGCATTTTGAAGGGTCCACTTTCTAATCCATGCCATGCCAATCATTGAGCTTTCCTGAAATATTTATCTTGAAATAGTATTAGCTCAATGAGCTATATGTTGTTAGGAATTACCAAAACCACCCACGGATAGTTGCACTTTCAATCTCCCCCTTTTTGGTAATTGATGACAACATATAGATCAAGGCTTCGACAAATGATAATAAGACTGAAAAACATCGTCGCTTTGAGAAGTATGTGATAAGCAAGAGCTCCCCCTAAATTTGTGCATTATTTAAAATTTCCTTTTGAATGCAAATGCACAATCGATTAGGATCATGGGTTACTCTTCCATGTCACATACATCTTGGTGGAGTGCTCAAAATGATAGAAATTAAAAATATGCACTCATCACCAAGCAAAGTGAATGATCATAAGAGGATATGAAAGATAATATCATCCAACAAGCATTAAGGTAGCATATGATCAAACACATGATCAAACAAGTATCTCACAAGTATATCACACAAGCACACAATAAGGAAGTTCAACCAAAATAGCAAGAGAGATAAAAAGGCAACACTCTCTCTCGAAGCCTATGATCTATACATTTTTCTCCCCCTTTGGCAACAAGTTACCAAAAAGTTCAAAAATGCATAGTGCTAAACGTCTCTCAGGCTTGATCTTCGGTAGGAGGTGTTGAGATGACTCCAAGGACGAAGGCTTCAGATGAAGTAGCTGGAGCTGGTGGAGTAGCTGCTGGAGGTGGAACTAGAGCTGTAGTTGTTGGTGCTGATGTTGTTGCTCTTGTGTCAGGAATTGGCACTGCAGCAGACCTCTGTCCTCTGGGCACTCTAGCAAAAGCATCTGTGGTAGACTTGCCGTTCTTCTCCTCTGCTTCCTCCTGAAGTTGCTCAACTGCAGTTTGGATCTCTATAACCTTGACATCCAGGTCATAGAACTTCTGCTCAATGATCTTCTCCAAACTCTCCTGGTTCTTGGTCAGGGTGGCCAAGCCCTTCTCAATCCTCAGGGTGGACTGGATCAGATATCCAAGCTGGTCTTGCTTGCTCTTCAAGAATACCTGAGATGCCTCCTCTACAGTTGGCATCTTTGGAGCTTTCTCAGCTTTAGCTTTCTCTCTCTTCTCATGTGCTTGAGCTGAAGATGGTTCATTCTCATTCATCACCACTGTGTTGTCTTCAAATTCATGGTATATGGCCAGGTGTTCCTTATCCAAGAGATAAGTGCATGTGCCCATCTTTGAGTTGATGAGCTCCTGAATTTGTGGGGCATACCCACAGCTTCTCTTCTGGTCAGGAGCAGTCCTCTTGATTGTCTCAACAATCAAACTCATGACCTTGAACTTCTGTGGGACATCAAATATATGCAGCAAGTTTATTGCATGTCCTCTGATCATCTTGTGATCACCTGACTTGGGTAGGAGTGTGTGCCTTAGAATCCAGTTTATGGTAGGCAGACCGGATAGCAAGAAGTGGACAGATCCAAACTTATGTGTATCCAAAGCAGCATCTGAGATCTCTTTGTACATGTTGGCCATTGTATTGTGATATTTCTTTTTCTCAGCATAAATGTCCAAGTCATCCTCATGTTCCTCAGGAGCATTGATAAGCTTGGCCCACTCATCAACTGTAGACCGGTATCTAGTACCCTCAGACATCCATACTATCCTTCCATCTGGATAGAAGTGGGCAGTGGAGTAAAACTGCATGATGAGCTCATCATTCCACTTAGTGAGCTTCTGGGAAACAAATGTGTCAACTCCACATGCCTTGAAGCTATCATACACACCAGGGAAGTGATCCTCATTTTCCTTGATGAACTCCCAGTCAACCCATCTCATGTCACACACTATGGGCTTCTTATCAAGCAGAATTGTCTCATAGAAGTCCTGCTATTCCTTAGTGTGAAACCTGTAGTCCACAGCAGTTCTCCTCCTGATAGCATATGGATCAGACTGTCTCCATAGTCTCAATCCTGCATCTTTCCTGATTTTCATGTTTTCTGCAACTGGGTGTGCATCATTGTGGTCAGGGATCTTGGGTTTCAGCTTCCTCAACACTTGAGCTTCATCTTCTTCAGCAGCTTCAGGCACTTGGGCCTTGTTCTTCTCTTTAGCAGGGATGTTTCTAGTGCTTCTCTTGGGTTTAGGCTTTGGAGCTGGAGCAGCAGCCTTGGGAGCAGATTTGGGCTTAGATGGAGCAGCCCCTGATCTGATTGCATCTCCCATGAGCTTTTGAGTTTTGGGTGCTGGTGCAGCATCCTCTTCCTCTTCTGAATCTTTCCTCATTGAGGGCTTGCCAAGAACTCTGGCAGTAGTGGTTCTGGCCCTCTTCTTCTTCTTATCCTCACCAACTGCTTCTTCTTCAGATTCAATGGTGAACTTCATGGTTTCACCCGTGGCAACTTTAATTGGCTTAGACATGGGCTGTCTTCTTTCTGGAGCCTTTGTTTTCAGTCCAGGCTTTGTTGCAGCAGCTGTGCCATACTCTTTTTTCAGCACCTTTTTCTTTGAAGTGGCTTCATCTTCAACAGCCACATAGTCCTCATCTTCCACTAGTAGAAAATAGGGCTTTGGTTCGGCCAGAAAAGAGCATTAATCCCGGTTGCATTACGAACCGGGACTAATGTGAGCATTAGTCCCGGTTCGAGCGGCTAGGGCACCGTACAGGCATTAGTCCCGGTTCAAATGAGTCCTTTAGTCCCGGTTGGTGCCATGAACCGGGACTAAAGGGTGCGATGCCCATTAGTACCAGTTCATGGCACCAACCGGTACTAAAGGTTAGACCTTTAGTCCCGGTTCGAGCCACCAACCGGTACTAATGGGGTTTGAGGCATTAGTACCAGTTCATGGCATGAACCGGTACTAAAGGTCCCATTTTCAAACTCTACCCCCCCCCCCCCCCCGTTGATCGCCTTTTCAGTTTCGTAAAAAGCAAAAGAAAATGATAAAAACTTCAAAAATTAAAATCCTTCCAGATGTAGTTATGTTACTACATGTACTAGTTAGGAAAATTTAAGAACTTAAATTTGGACATGTTTTGCAAAAAGTGTAGGGAAAATGTAAAACGGCTATAACTTTTGCATACGATGTCAGAAAAAAACGTATAATATATCAAAATGTTCAGCACGAAAATCCGCATCCGATTTTGACAGCCTACGGCTTGCTTGCAAATTTTTAGAATCCTCAAATTCTAAAAGGAAAAAAAGGTATGCTCAAATTTCTGTTTTTTTGAATTTTTGTTAAATCTGGTCAAACTACTTATTCAAGAAGTATTAGTGTTACCAAATAATTATTCAAGAATATTAGTGTTACTAAATAATTATTTCAGTTTTTTGATTTTTGGTCAAATCTGGTCAAACTGTGGTCAAACAATGGTCAAACTAATTATTCAATAAATATTAGTGTTACTAAATAATTATTTCAGTTGTTTGAATTTTGGTCAAATCTGGTCAAACTATGGTCAAACTACTTATTCAAGAAATATTAGTGTTACTAAATAATTATTGTTTTTTTAGAACAATAGTTTCAAACTCAAACAGTGAACTGTGTGACTTCATGCTCAAGCTAAATTCCTGAGGGTTAATAGGATTGACATCTTACTATTGTCAGGAAAACAACAAGTGTAGGCTTGGAAATGAGGGAGAATAGAACCCGGAAGTTAAGCGTGCTCAGGCTAGAGTAGTGAGAGGATGGGTGACCGTTCGGGAAGTTAGATGATTTGGAATGATGAGGGGTGATTAGAGATTAGAGGTTAAATTGAGCAGTGATGAGGGGTGATTAGAGATTAGAGGTTAAAATAATTCAGAAATTTGAAAATAAAAAAATTCAAAAAAAATCATAAAATTTCCTTTAGTACCGGTTGGTGTTACCAACCGGGACTAAAGGTGGACCTCCAGGCAGCGGCCACGTGGAGGGCCTTTAGTCTCGGTTCGTGTAAGAACCGGGACTAAAGGGGGAGGCTTTAGTAACGACCCTTTAGTCCCGGTTCCAGAACCAGGACTAAAGGCCCTTTTTCTACTAGTGTTCTGAATCAGAAGTTCTCTTCTTCCTTGTCCCGGTGGCAGCCTTTGGCAAGTTGCTTGGTGTGCTCCTGCTACCATCATCATAGCTGCTAGAGGGATCTGAACCCTCACTCATCTGCACCTGTTGCTCAGACCTGTTCTGACTGTCACTTTGATCAGACATCTCTACAAATACTTTGACAGTAGACCCTATGAATAGGTTATAGATGAGGTAGAGAAGATGAGCATCACAAAGTACAGGAGTTTTGCAAAACAGATGACTTAAAAAAACTTAGTTTTAGTTCTTCACAGAAAGCATTTCGGATCTACTGATTTGTAATCTCGGTGATACCGAAGCAGCTTTTGGAACCTAAACTAGTGAACTCGGTCAGACCGAGTCACAGTTCGGTGGTACCGAGACTGCTAGGGTATCATAGAGAATCAAACTCGGTCACACCGATTTGCAATTTTTGGTAAGACCGAAAACGCATGTGCTCTGGCCTAAGCCAAATCGGTGAGACCGATTTCTACAACTCGGTCGGTCCGAGATGAATTTGGCGAAGACCTAACCCTAAATTTTCAAATCAAAACTAATCTACGGGGCCTTTTCGCTAGACAGGATGATTTCGATCGTGGCAAGAACCATGGCAAAGCAATGTGCTAAGAATCAGAGTTATGGATTAGCACAAAGATCAAGTTCGTACCCTAGTTCGGAGGCGAACTTGCTACGGCGGCAACGGCGGGGCAGATTGCCGTTGACGGCGGCGGAGACCTGCGGCGGGAGGTCGCTGGCAACAAGAGGACGATCCGGAGACCCGAGGAGGCAGAGCAGGTTACGCGCGGGTGAGGAGGTTCAGAAAATTTTCCAAAATTTGGCCCGTCGGTATATCTAACCTGACCTTGTCGATGTGACTGAGTGGAACGACTCGGTGGCACCGAGATGCAAAACTGCATGCAGTTACTGCAACTCGGTGTGACCGAAAGGTTCTAATCGGTTGCACCGAGATTAAAAACCCTAGATCAACTTGGTGACTCGGTAGGACCGAAAGGGATGAATCGGTCAGACCGAGATGCACAAAGAGGTTTTGGAGGTTTAAGTCTATGACGAATCGGGAACTCCGAGTGCTCCTCACACAGAGTGGTTCGAATCTGACTTGATCAAACTTTGTGATGTAGCATGAATAGAGTTTGAGACGAGAAAAGCATAGATAGCTAGAGAGAGTTCTTAGGTATTCTTGTCCATCCAATTGGCAAAAGAGAAAGAGCCAAACAATCAAAGCAACAAATGGATGTCCTTGAATGAGTAAAATATGCATCCAACATGCTCACACAATTAAAATGGCAAATTAAATATGTGACAAAGCATACACAAACACTCTAGCATCTATCAAACAATTGGCGATGACTAGGTCATCTATATATGATTATATTGACTTAGGAGTCAAATGAGAACATTTGACCATAGGTCATACTCATCGTTTATGCACAAGTGGGGTTACCACTTTTACATAAAGCATTGTTGTGTTCACACCATTAGAGTTGCTTTAGCTCAATTAATTAGAGTAAATCTCCCCCTAGATGTGATATCCCCCCTAAGAGGGATGAACTAACCTTGGGTTTTGTCGATGATGACTTCATGTAGGTGTTGAAGATGTGTATGCTCAAAGTTGATGTATATCATTTGGAGCAATCCTTTGGAGTGAGTTGCACTTTCAATACCTACACGGGTTAGTCCCACAAGGAACAAGCAAGGATATCCATAGACATAGATTGATGTGTACACAAGATGTTGTCCATGAAAGCATTAGGTTACCTTGTCCCTTGTCTTACCAACAAGAGGGTTTGTGACTCCTTGAACTAGTGCAAGATATGGAAGTTGTTTGCACTTGTCCTTGCCAGAATGATAAGAGTGAAGTATGTTGGCGGAGTCACCCTCAAGAACTCTCTAGTTCTTCTTCTTCTGGATCCACACCATCTTGATGGTAATCCTTGGAGTTGTAGTTGTACTTGATAAAGTAGAACTTGATGTAGTCTTGGGAACCCACTTGACCAAGGCCTTAGGTGCTTCTTCAAATGCATCAATTTCCTCTTCAAGCTTGTCCTTGCCTTTTTGCTTGTGGTGGAAGATCATCTTGAGCTTGTGTTCCTTTGAAAGAAGTAGGATCATACTTCTCTTGTTGAGGAACAAACTTCGTCTTGGGGTATTGATCTTCTTCCCATTCAACTCCATTGGCATTGAACTTTCGTTCAAAACCAACACCTTGATTCTTCCGGTGTCTTCCTTGCTTGCGTACAATTTCCTCAAATTTCTTACTTCCGGCAAGGCTCTTATAAACACCTTTCTCTATAATTCCCTTCAATAAGCTATTTTCTTGCTCAAGTGTAACTTGGCTAAGAGAATCATTAGTGGAATCAAGAGAACTACTAGAAGCAACAACATTGGATTTAGCATGATTGTTGTTACTACTAGATGAAGCATCTTTCTTGTTCTTATTGTTAGATTTAACTTGTGGCATGTAAGTAGACAAGAGTAAACGCTTGGCAATGTAAGAAGAACTTTTCTTGCGAATATCATCATTGATTGCCTTTAAAAACTCATGTTCTTGCTCAAGGTTGAGCTTTTCAAAGCGTAGCTTGTCATGAGTCTTTAAAAGTTCTCGATGATCTTCCAAGGTAGTCTCATGAGCTAACTTAAGAGTGTTTAGTTCTTTAGTTAGACGCTCAATCTCCTTCTGATCATCGCCATTCATTTTATCTTGATTAGCATGATTAATTGATGTTTCATCATAGTTTTCATCACTAGAGTTGTCAACAAGTAAATCATCATCACCTAGCAAATCATCTTCATCACTATTGAAATCAACATACTCGGGGTGTGTTACCTTTGGACCTTTAGCCATGAAGCATCTTCCAATTCCTTCATTTGGTGAGTCAAATATGTCGTAGGAGTTGGTTGTCACAAGTGCTAGTCCGGCAACACCTTCATCTTGAGTAAATTCGGAGTCGGAGTGATAACTTCTTTTGGAGTGATGGTCGGAGTCGGAACCGGATACCCATTCACCAACATGAGCTTGATGTCTTCCTTTTGTGTAGCTCCTTGATGACTTGTGTTTCCTTTCCGAATCTTTGCTTCTCCGAGAGGGTCTTCGTTCATAACGATCATCTCTACTCCTTCTTTATCTTGGTGGTGACTCTTCTCTTCTACTTCTTCTTTTGGGAGAATCTTCTCTTCTTTTGTAGGGAGCCTTACACTCATTGGAATAGTGTCCGGGTCTTCCAAAATTGTAACAATTACGCTCACGACTAGAAGATCTTTTTTCATTGTAGGACCTTGACTTCGAACTTCTTTCCTTGCTTCTACTCTTGTAGAACTTGTTGAAGTTCTTCACCATTAGACTCAATTATTCATTGAAGGTTTGCTTCTCACTTGATGATGTGGGAGTATCACACGAGGCTTTGTAAGCACCACTTGACTTGTTGTGAAGCTCTTCCTTATCCTTGAGTGACATCTCATGAGCAACAATTCTTCCAATGACTCCGTTGGCTTGAGATCTTTGTAGTTGGGCATCATTTGGATCAATGTGCACACGGTATAATATTTTCCATCCAAGGCTCTTAGGATCTTCTTGATGATGAATCTATCGGTCATCTCTTCACTTCCTAAGCCGGCAATCTCATTTGGTGATGAGAGCAAGCCTAGAGTACATTTCAGCGACACCTTCACCATCCTTCATTTTGAACTTGTCAAGTTGACTTTGAAGCACATCCAATTTGGATTCCTTGACGGAGCCGGTACCTTCATGCATATCAATCAAAGTATCCCAAATTTCCTTTGCATTCTCAAGACGGCTGATTTTGTTGAATTCTTCGGGGCACAATCCGTTGAAGAGAATATCACAAGCTTGAGAATTGTATTGTAGCATCTTCAACTCTTCCGCGGTAGCTTCACGGTTTGGTTCTTTCCCATCAAAGAATTCACCTTGCAAGACAATACACACAATAGCCCAAACGGCGGGGTTATGTCCAAGAATATGCATTTCATCTTATGCTTCCAACTAGCAAAATTTGTACCATCAAAGTAAGGACCTCTACGGTGGTAATTTCCCTCGCTAGACGCCATACTCTCCTAGGTTGTGAAACCAAGGCTATGACCACCAAAAGCTATGGAAATCAAAGCAAATGGAGACCAAAGCTCTGATACCACTTGTAGGATCGAAAGTATGTCTAGAGGGGGGTGATTAGACTACTTGACCAAATAAAAATCTAGCCTTTTCCCAATTTTAGTTCTTGGCAGATTTTAGCAACTTAGCACAAGTCAAGCAATCAACCTACACATGCAATTCTAAGAGTATAGCAGCGGAATGTAAAACAATTGCATATGAAGGTAAAGGGAGGAGTTTGAGGGAGCAAACGCAATGTTGACACGGAGATTTTTTATCCGTGGTTCCGATAGGTGGTGCTATCGTACATCCACGTTGATGGAGACTTCAACCCACGAAGGGTAACGGTTGCGCGAGTCCACGGAGGGCTCCACCCACGAAGGGTCCACGAAGAAGCAACCTTGTCTATCCCACCATGGCTGTCGCCCACGAAGGACTTGCCTCACTAGGGTAGATCTTCACGAAGTAGGCGATCTCCTTGCCCTTACAAACTCCTTGGTTCAACTCCACAATCTTGACGGAGGCTCCCAAGTGACACCTAGCCAATCTAGGAGACACCACTCTCCAAGAAGTAACAAATGGTGTGTTGATGATGAACTCCTTGCTCTTGTGCTTCAAATGATAGTCTCCCCAACACTCAACTCTCTCTCATAGGATTGGATTTGGTGGAAAGAAGATTTGAGTGGAAAGCAACTTGGGAAGGCTAGAGATCAAGATTTATGTGGTTGGAATGGAATATCTTGATCTCAACACAAGTGTAGGTGGTTCTCTCTCAGAAAATATGTGTTGGAAGTGTAGGCATGTTCTGATGGCTCTCTCCACGGATGAAGAGTGGGTGGAGGGGTATATATAGCCTCCACACAAAATCTAACCGTTACACACAAATCACCAAACTCGGTGAGACCGATTCAGAGAACTCGGTCGGACCGATTTGGTTCATAATGTGACCGTTAGGCATCTCGGTGGGACCGACATGTCAACTCGGTGTGACCGATTTCGTTAGGGTTAGGGCATAACGTAATCTCGGTGAGACCGATTACACAAACTCGGTGAGACCGATTTTGGTAATAGACAAACAGAGAGTTGGTCAGGCAAACTCGGTGGGACCGATTCGCTCATCTCGGTTGGACCGAAACGTTACGAAAAGGAAACAGAGTGTTTGCATTGCATTCTCGGTGGGACCGATCGCCCATCTCGGTTTGACCGAAATGTTACGAAGGGAAACAGAGAGTTTGCAATCCCATCTCGGTGAGACCGAGATCCCTATCGGTGAGACCGAAAAGACTAGGGTTTCTGGCAGTGGCTATGTCAACTGAACTCGGTGGCTCCGGATATGAAATTTCGGTGGGGCCGAGTTGGACTTTTTGGTTTGGGACATATGTGGATATGAGAAAGTAGTGGAGGGTTTTGGAGCATATCACTAAGCATTTTGAGCAAGAACCTCATTAAGCAACACCTCATCCCTTCTTAATAGTATTGGCTTTTCCTATAGACTCAATGTGATCTTGGATCACTAAAACAGAAAATGTAGAGTCTTGTGCTTTGAGCTTGAGCCAATCTTCTGTCTTTAGCATTTTGAAGGGTCCACTTTCTAATCCATGCCATGCCAATCATTGAGCTTTCCTGAAATATTTATCTTCAAATAGTATTAGCTCAATGAGCTATATGTTGTTAGAAATTACCAAAACCACCCAGGGATAGTTGCACTTTCAAATGGTTAGTTCATTGCATGCAATGCTATTAATTAGCAAATAAATATTAATTTCTCTCGTTTTCCCCTCTTCCTTGGTCACGGTGCACAATCTAAGATGACTTATTCACTAGACGGAGGGAGTATATAAAATCTTACCAATAGTCAAAACCAAGTGTTACTACTACACCAAACAAGTTCAAAACAAGAAACTGGACCCACTCACGGCACGGCACGCCTGTCTCGTTTGGTCCATCGGTCAAAGTGCTTCCTCTTCTTGGCATAACAATAGAGTACAGTAAAAAATTTAGAATGCTCTTGGCATGTCGCTAACATGTGATGAGTTAACCGACCTCAATAGAAGGCAAAAACGCCAGCCCGCCGCACTTAGAGAGAGACGAGGAGCGAGAAGCGATACGGGTTGGTGGATTACTAGAGCTAGGTGTCGCACGGAGGCCAAGAAATATGGTGATAGCGTGGGTTGGCCACGTACAGTATGATGTAACTACACTGGGCTGCCGTGTTTCGTACTCTTCCAGTCTACTATGGAGATGATTGGTTGATTTTATATCGTTAAATGAACGTACAGTTTTATGGCATGAATACTACTTCCCGCTTTTACAATATTGAACTAATATCAGCATTTATACATCACTATAATTTATTTTTCTTTGAATCTATTAGCACATATATTACTTATTTTCCCTTTTACCAAAATCACTCTGTTATATTAAGACATGCCTTGCACGTGTATACATACTAGTAAATGTAGGTTTTGAATGCGGCGAGGAGGCGGGTACAACTGGGAGTGCAGCGGGTGGCGCCCTGGGCCGGCGCGCCGCTTCAAATGGCGGACGCAATGAGAGGTCGCGTCCGCCCTGGCCCCCTTGACCGTGGACCTTGATGGTGTACGTCACCTTGTCTCCAGATCTGAGATGCCACGTGTACCAGATGAATGACTCCAAGCTCGACCACCGTGATGCAAGAGGTGCGAGCCGAGGAACACTATTGGAGACACCCCCCCATAATTTTCCTCGTCATCCTCTGAGTCCTAGAAGATCTCACCCACATCATCATTAGGCATGCAGTCACCTTCATAGACAACGTGCGCAGAAGGAGTAGAGGCGACTGGGGACGCACCACGTCATGGGCACTCTGTACGTGCTCGTGTGAATGCAGTGTGCGTGCTGTTCCATCGGTGCTAGCTCTAAGGCCGAGGCTGCGGTCATCTTCGTCTCTGGCGAGTCGTTGAGCAACGACGGCAAAGAGGTGCTGCAAGAGATGCGTAGGCGCCGTTGTGTGCAGCTTCGCCGTAGCACGACGAACCGGACGTCGCCGCAGATGGCGCACGCCTCCATGTAGCCGTGTGTGTGTGCATGCATGTGTTATTCACGTGCATTCTGCGGCCGAGTGTGTGTGCATGCATGTGTTGTGTACGTGCATTGTGTGCTCCATGTTGTGCACGTTTGTTCATGAGTTGGATCGGCATGAGTTAGTGCATTAGTGTGTGTACATGCGTGGCTGCATGCGTCATGTACATGCATGGCTTCTTCCGTGGTTATCAATACTTCCTCCATCTCGGTTTATAAGACATGTGTGTCATTCTAGGTTGACAATTTAACTAGCTAAATATGTATCATATTGGATGAAAAATATATGTTTAGAAACTACATCCACTTAAGAATCTAATGATATACTTTTGGTGACATATAACTCATATTTAGTTAGTCAAATCGATGACCTAGAACTACGCGCACGCCCTATAAACCGAGACAGAGGGAGTATAAACTAATAAAATATCTTCAACTTAGCATCCTGATGTATTGTCTCTAGTGGTTAGTGAAGAGTTCATGTTCCTTTATTTGTTTATAGGTGTGAAGGCGGCAAAAACAGGGGAAAACGCGCAAGGTTCCTTGCAGACGCTCCACCGCGAGGTTCCTTGCTCCTTCTCGGTCGTCGGGAATCTATGTTCTTCCACTCTTTTTTTACGTGAGCTTTGTTCATCCTTTTTCCTACACGCGAGACATCTAGCATCAAGGTGCACGTGTCATGCAAGAAAATGGAGATAATCATATAAGCAGTGCGTAAGCGAATCGTGCACTTCGATGGCACCTACTCCTACTACGCAATATTTTTTCTCCTCGATGGCACGTGAATAGTGCATGTACTCAACGACGGAGCACGGGATTGTAGCCATGACATGGTCAGCCCTTTTTTGGAGAGTACGTACTAAATAACTTTGATGTGTCCCGTCAACTCGTAGAACGACGAGAAGCTTGCTTACAACGCCTTCTCCCTCGCCAACGCATGCGCGGTGGCTCGCAGCACGAGGAGAAACTTTTGCTTACTAGCGGTGGACGTGCAACAGTTCATTTGGTGTCAGATTGCCAGAAGTACTACTGTAGTACCACCATTATTGTTCGACTTCCAGAAGAGGTGAAGAGCCAAGCGCAAGGCTAGCCATGGTGGGAGTAACATAAGTAGGAGTACCTCCTTTTTTATTCTAGAAACAACCACACGCGAATACTGGATGGTAGCAGCACAGCAACTGAATCAAAAATCGAAACCTTCCCGCCCAGCGCCAGCTGAGCCCGCCGCTCCACATTGATGGCAAGTCAGGGCGACGCGACCTCTCACTGCTTCCGCCGTTGAAGCGGCGCACCGACCGAGGGCACCTCCCGTTGCATGCCCGGCATTTCAGACTACACATACTTTGTGAGACAAAAGGTGGGGCCATTATTATTGATATAGTATTATACTAAAGGGACTAACTATTGTAAGCAAGCTACGTATTAGGTTGGTTCTAGATGATGTGTCAACTTCATATAGCCGGATGTTGGCTATACTATTAACCATGCTCTAAGTGTGGTGTGAGTCGGGAAATTTATTAAGTCATTAATTAATAATTAACGGACGCCTTAATTACTCAGCCGTTTCTGATTCTTTTGGATAGTGGGGCTATTATTGACTTGGACGTGGGGTTTGGGCCAAAGGCCTACTATTATGTACTTGGTCTTACTCACACGACCGACCTGACAGGCTCTACCCTAGCCACCGCTGTATCATATGGTTTCGTACCATTCCAGATCTTAGCGCCGCCACGCAATTCTTCTCCATCCCTCCTTCCGGCGTGCACCGCGAGAAGGGACAACAGTCCTCCGAACCCCTCCTTTCGTGATCCTCTACGGGAGAGGGGCGATTAGGTTTTTGGGGAGCACACTCCTCTGACTGCTGCCAGCGATGACTTCCTCAACGACAGCCTTCTTCCCCGACCTCAGTAACCTCTTCATCAACGACATGAGTGACAACATCAACCAAAGTGGTTCTGCTCCCGCTGTACAGTATGTGATTCTATCCTCCTGGTTTAGTCCACATCATTACTTTGATCTTTGCAATTGTCGTCATGATCTATTTACTGTTGATTCGGATTACATCTCATAGTAAATTGCTCATATATTCAAAAATCCAATCCAAAAACCTGATTATAGGCAATTTACTCCGAGTGGTTTTGCTGCGCTTTTGAAGCCGCCTACTTTTAAGGGGGTGCAATATAAAAGGTGGCGCACAAGAGCAGTATATTGGTTTCAGATCATGTACTGCTATGACGCCACTAAGGGTAAGCCTGAGGGCGATCTTAATCCTACACAGCAGGAAGCTTTTGAGAACATGGATACCCTCTTCAAAGCCGCCCTGCTGAGTGTTCTTGACGATTCCATTGTGGATTCATATATGTCGTTTGACAGCGGCAAAGACATGTGGGCTGCGCTCGAGGCCACGTTTGGGGCCTCGGGCGCTGGCAACGAGTTGTACGTCATGGAGCAATTCTGTGACTACAAGATGACTGATGAGCGCTCTGTTGTTCAGCAGACTCATGAGATACAGTCACTCGCTAAGGAACTTGAGTACTTCAAGTGTGTGTTGCCGGACAAATTTGTTGCTGGGACCATCATTGCCAAGCTTCCACCTTCGTGGAACGATTTTGCTACTTCTCTGAAAAACAAGAGACATGAGTTTTCCGTTTCGGATCTCATTAGCACTCTTCATTTTGAAGAGAAGGCGAGAGCAAAAGACACACGTGCTTGGGTCGCTGAGGGAGCTTCTAGTGCCCACATGGTACACGAGAAGAACTTCCAGCCCAACCAGCCCCAAAACAACAAGAACAAATCTCAGGGGAAAGGCAAGTTTGATGCAAAGAACAAGCCGTCACATTCTACCAACTTCAAGAAGAATTCTCATAACGGGAAGGGATACAAACCTCAATTTTGGTAGCACCGCACAAAACTTATATGGCTGCATCTACCTGCTGTCAGCTAACCTCATGGTGCTCCAGGTATTCCTACATTCGTAACTAGGTACAATCACCACCGCAAGATGAAATAAGCTTATTCGTACGTTGACTTGCTGATTGCAGTGCGGAACGATCCTGTCATGTGTGGAGTAGCAAACAAGCAGTGCAGCCGAAGGTGGAAATCAACCAAGGACTTATGAAATTATATATAATCTTCCTCAGGCAGGTCAGTATCCCCTTCGTCCAGATGATCATGTTTTGTCATGCCGAGCTATTGATATGTGCTACTGTTTTGCAACACCGTTTAAGTATAGCTATTGTTTTCCTATCTTTTCAGATTCAGGACAATGAAGATGATTTCAGGGGAACTGCACAATATGGACTCATGTTGAGTCATCTCTATTGCCTCATGTGTTTGCTGCAAATGTGTCAGCATCAATTGCAAGATGAGGCAGCTAGCTAGCTGTGGAGTTGCCAACATGCTCAAAGTGCTCGCAACATTGAGAAGAAACAAGCATGCCCAGGAAATTAATGCGTGCGCAGGGAGGCCCTTTGCTCAGAGAAGCATCGGCCGATTTTCTTTATTTCCACACCTTCTCACAGCTTTGTATTGGTTATAGTATGGTGAATTATTGAGATGCATAAACATGCTAAACTTTTGTTCTTCTGAATGTTAGTATGCATACCATATCTTCTGAAGCTTAGTTTAATGTAAATGTTGACTAGCCTGTGAACCTTCACAATCTAGTAAGTATATTGTAGGCCTATTATTTGACACCTCACTTTGCCGCGCTACGCGACCAGTGTGAGTGTCTGCATCCAGTACCGCATCCTCTAATTTTGTGGATGCCAAGTTGAAAAAGGTTATCGAAGAGTAGCCATAAGCTGGAGGCGTCTCTTTTTTCTTTTGAATGGGCAATAAGCTGGAGAGTCTCTCGGGCTGCCTCTAGCACAAGGCCCTCCAGTACGAAACACGGGTAGCCGATTGGGCCGATACAAAAGCCTATCCATCTTAAAGCCCGTTTGTTTTTGTTTTTTGAGAGGAGAAGCCCATATTTCTTGAAGAGGGGGCAATCCCAGGAAAACCCTCCTTCCTCCTCGCTTCCACTTACGCTTCCATCTCACCCCAATTCCCCCTGCTCCCCATCTTCCTCACTCTTCCAAAAAAAACGCTCACCTTCTTCCTCACTCATACAGAAAACACCTACTCCTCTTCTTCCACTCCTACAGAAAACCCCAACCCTCCTTCTTCCCCACTCGCACTGCCACTAGGCTCGTCTCTGGCTACTCTGCTCAAACTCGTGAGCTCAGCGCGACGCCCACAAGGAAAATGTAGTCGGCTAGCCCCAGAGTCAAGAAGATGAGGCTCTCGCCAGCAGCGACGTCGGTTGCAGATCCCGCACCCGGCATCGCGGGGAGAAGCGGCGAGCCCCCACCCCCCCACACCCGGATCTGAGGAATCGGTAGAATCTTTGGTGGACCGCATCAGCGATCTCGCGGACGTCATCCTTGAGGAGATCATCTCGCTTATCCCCACCAAGGATTCCTGCCGCACACAAGTCCTCTCAACTCGGTGGCGCCCTCTATGGCGCACCGCGCCCCTCAATCTCGACTGTCATCAGATATCTGTCCTTCCTGAATTTGATCTCCTCAGAGCCATCATCTCCTCTCACCAGCAGGGCCCCGTTTAACGCCTCTGCATCCCGACACGCTACCTGATGTCCATACCCGGCATGGTGGACGCTTGGCTGACATCCCCTGAATTCAGAAAACTCTAGCAGTTTGAGTTCTACCATTACCACGAAAGTTTCATACCAAGAACATACCAAGAATTCGTACCCACACCACCTTGTCCATCTCGCGGTTTTCCTCCTATCTCCACACCGCCACCTTCGCCCGGTGCCATCTACCAGACAATCTGGTACAAATGCTTTGACTCCCACTGCTAAAAAAACTTTCGCTTGTGGTGGTTTATCTGTTGGAGGCCTCACTGCACAACATCATCCACTCCAGTTGCCCTGCCCTGGAGCGCTTGCTGATTGTTTTGGTAATAGAAATCCCTATCAGTTGTCTCCAAATAAAGTCGCCTCACCTTAAAAGCATTGGATTTTTTTTGAAGGACGGCACCTCATCATCGAAGATGCCCCTTCACTTGAAAGGTTGCTCCTTGATAATTGTTATAAACCTTCACAAATAACTGTTGTCTGTGCGCCCAAACTGGAGACCTTGGGTGTAATTCGTGATCCGTTTAATGATCACAAGAAGTTGGTGTTTGGCTCCTCACTTTTTCAGGAACCGTATATTATCATCTACACATTTGTAATCATAAGCTGCATTTTTCATTTGTGCGCATAAGTTTTATATCATCTTGGAGTACACTTTTGGCACTAATATTATGTTATATGCTCAATGAAGAGTTCGTCCATGGATAGCCTATCAATGCTGCTGGATTCTGTTAAGATCTTATATATCGGAATGTATAGTTATGATCTGAACATAATTATTGGCTTGCTGCGATGCTTTCGGTCTCTGGAGAATTTATATATGGAGGTGATGATTTCACGCACATTGAAAGACTGTATATATTGTACTAGAATTAACCGTTCAGCTGTTGCTCTTTCGACATACTCTTTTTTCAGACCTTAACTATTTTTAAATCTTCATGACTACTTAGGTACTGCAAGCACATGGACAAAAACGTATAACCAATCGGTGGCGTAGTAAGCACCAGGATTTTCTCAGTTCTCATGACATTCGTTTGAGGACAATAACGATGGAAGGATATGCATCCAACCAGGCAAACAGAAGCTTTGTCACATTCTTCCTGTTGAATGCGAGGTTACTATTGTCCTTGAGGCTCAAGTTTTACCGCAAGAGATTTCTCCCGGACGGACACGTTGAAGAGCAAAAAAAGAAGTTTCAGGTGGACACATGGGTTTCCAAACGTGCTCGGCTTCTATTTACAACAAGTTGTAGTCATCATGCAAAAAACATTATGCACAGGATGTTGATTTTATGGATCAGACCGATCCATTTGTTTGTGACAGCGAGAAATAGTGGTTGGGTTAGATGTTACTGCCATGTCTAATCTAGGTTTTGTCTAAAAATTTGATGAACAATTAATCCTTGGGCTTTTTGTACCGTTTGTAAGCTTGAGTTGCATGTTGTTGCCCTCGTACTCCCCTCCACCTGCCACTACACTGCTGCATCTTCCACGGCTGATGTTCCTTCCTGTCCGAGGCCTCACCGTCGTTCTCCGCCTTGGTTCGCTTGCTATGCCCGCCTCCGTCTGGCGTTGTCAACATGGTCAACAACCAAGAGGAATCAGGAGATTACTCTACATGGAGAGGCTGACAGTAGGGACCCACCAGGGTCATTGCATTACGCAAGCAGGTGCCTCGTTATTACAAGCCAAAAAAATACTTCCTCCTAATTCCTCATTGCTAGAAAATCACTTAAATGTCTTAAAAGGTCAAATGACCCCTGAAATTTTCCAAAATTTGACATGACAGTTGTATTAGTACTACAAAATTTCTCGTTCATATAAAACACCATCCGTTGCCACTTTACTCCAAATTCGTCTTTCACAGCTAATAAAAAATATGTACAACATCGCACACAATTGTTTTCTAGGAACCGTTTGCGATGAAAATATCTGGGTCTATTTAAGTCTCCCTCCTTAAGCTTCACCGGCTCATCTGCTCCAGTGTCGGCAACCCTTGAATCCACGAATCCCAATCCCCATTCCTGCACCCCCTTCTTGCAAAGATGACGCCATGGAAACGCTTCGTGAAGGCTCGTACGATGGCCGCGTCCCCCCCGAGCGCCGCCGCCTGCGCCGAGAGCGCGACCGCCTACGCAGAGAGTGCCGCCGCATCCACATTGAGCACGGCCGCTTCCGCCGAGAGGGCATCTGCGGCAGCCGAGACGGCTGCAGCTACTGCTACGACGACGGCTGCAAACGCCGAGAGCGCTCGAGCTGCCGTCCGTGCCGCCGATGTCGCCCTGGCCCGGGTCGAGGCCATCCACGCCAAGATCGAGGATGCACACGCCAAGATATTCCAGGCCACCTCGGACTCCAGCATGCAACCCATGTCTGAAAAGGCGGCGGTGGCCATGGAGCACCTGCTTCCTCATGAGGTCGCCGAGCGGGAGCTGGAGATGCAGGAGGTGGCAGAGATCGAGGAGCGTCGGGAGGAGGAGTTGCTCGTGGCCGAGGTCGAGGTAGAGAAGAGTCTGTCCGTCGAGGAATTGGTGGTGGAGTACCAACGCGAGCTCTGGCGCAGCCACTACTACGAGTACTACAACCTTGAGGGCGGCGCCGAGGACAAGGACGCGGTCGACTTCAACAAGGGGGGCGCGGAGTCCACCAACAGCGGCATGTCGCCAAGACAAGTCATCGACATCTCATCTCACACCGGTGATGCATAGGCCGGCGAGGCGGCGGATTTGTTAAAATTACACAACAAGCGGATAACACCAGGGACCCAGCAGCTCGCCCAGTTGTTTTTTAGTTTCAGAGACGGAGCTCCTGCGCGTTGTGCGGGGGCTGTGGCCCATCTAGCCCACGCTTACGCTTTTATTTAAGAACATGACGAGCCCAATTGATATCTTTTTTCTTACTAAAATGGCTAGCCTAGTTCTTTTTTTTGGAGAACACAAAAACCGAGGCCTACTTGCTTTTCTCAGCCCTGCTGGGCAGCAAATCTTTCAAGACGAGAGGGAGGGATGTAAAGTAGAAAGAAATGGGCTTCCCCAGAAAATGGGCTATAAGTTGTAAGAAATGGGCTGTAAATTTTTAAACCAAAGCCAACCGACAATTACATTAAAATATCATTTTTTTTCTGGATTTCTCTACTCTCTACTCTTATAAAAACCAAAGCCAACTGGCAATTACATTAAAAGATCGTCTTTTCTCCCACAAGATAAACTACTCATACAAATGCATCTTCACGTTCCGTGCAACGCACAGGCATCTTCCTAGTTAAGATTTTAAATTTCATTTTTTGCGGAGAATTGTTTTTTGAATTTTATTTTGATATAATTTTTAACACGACTCGAAATTTCATGATTAAAAGAGTTCGGACCCCACCGAAATATGAAAATTTTCGTTGAATCTTTTAGCAGTGCCCAGAATATATGGTCTGTAATGCTAATAAAAAGAATATGGGCTTCAAATATCCTTAAGAATGATGTAAATTATTGAAAATAATGGCTAATGGGTTGTATATTGTTTTCCACAGAATTGGAGGCTGACTTCTGGGCCTACTAGGTTGACGATGACGCTGTCCTAAATTTTTTTGACGCGTACGCAAGGCTTTGTCAACTTAGTCAACACAGAGCAGTGACTGTTGGATGTCCATCCAACGGCCGCCGTGCTTCTTCAATCTCTGATCTTCCTGCTCCAGCCGCCCAAACCAGCGCCGGCGGGACTGCCTGCTCCCTCCTCCCGTGGCTGGCTGTGCTGCCGCCAGGCCATCCCTCTACCCACCCTTACATCCTGTTATTTTCCGGTGAAATCAGCCTCACCCCGCAGCCGACCAGTCAGCGCTCGTACACCCCTCAGCGTGGGCATCCGCTGCGGTGGCTTCGCCGGCTCCGGGTCGTTCCCTTCCTGGGCCTCGCCCTCGTCCACCGCGTTTGTGCTCTCGGCGCGGCGAGGTCAACATGGTCAACAAACAACAGCCATCGGAAGAGGCTGACAGTAGGGGTCCACACAAGGAAATGCCTCCTTATTACGCGCAAAATAATGATTCCTCCACCTAATAGCCGGGACCCACCGGAAGGGCCTCTGTATTTCTTGAAAAAAATGTTCCCCCCACTGTCAGCTCGGACCCACCAGCTATATCTTCGCACACAAGGAAGTGCCTCCTTATTACGCACAAAAAAATGAATACTCCCCCTGCTAGCTGGGACCCACCATAGTGGGAGGCTGACTTGTGGGCCTACTAAGATGACGGGGACGGAGGTCTTTGTCAACTTAGTCAATATGAACGATTCTAGCTCCAGTGACCGTACGATGTCCATCCAACGGTCGTAGTGCTTCTTCGACCTCTGGTCTTCTTGCTCCAGCCGCCCAAACAAGCGTCGGCCGTGCCGCCGGCTCCTGCCTCTCGTGTCCGGCTGTGCTGCCACCGCTGGCCATGCCATCCCTCTATACTCACCCACACCTCCTGTTATTCTCCGGCGATGGCAGCCTCACACCGCAGCCGAAGCAGTCAACCCACGTACTCCCCTCCGCGTGGGCATCCACTACCGCGTCTTCCCCGGCTCTGCGTCGTCCCCTTCCTAGGCCTCGCCGTCGTCCACCGCCCTGTTGCTCTCGGCGCGGCGTGGTCAACATGGTCAACGAGCGACTTCGATCGGAAGAGTACTGTACATGGAGAGGCTGACAGCTGGGTCCACGGCCGCAGCAAGGAAGTGCCTCCTTATTACGCGGAAAATAATGATTCCTCCACCTGACAGCAGGGACCCACCGGACGGGCCACCGTATTTCACGAAAAAAACGTTTCCCCCCTGACTGCTGGGACCCACCAGCTACGTCTTCGCACGCAAGGAAGTGCCTGACAGTCAGGACCCACTCGGTCGAAACGTACGTAGCGTTATCATTCTGGTCGCGGACGTGTACGTACATACGATTGGTCTGTCTGCAGGGGCAGCGATGAACCGTGGCCGTGTAAGGAAGGGCATGTGTCGTAGTAGAGGCGCACATGTAGCATGTACACGTACGTACAGCGGCCAGGGTGCAAGAAAGTAAATACGGCCACGTACGTACATACGGGCGGTGTCTCGAACGCCTACTCGCGCATACGTATGGCCAGGGCTCGCGTACAAGGCTGTGGCTGGGTCGGAACGGAGAAACTGTGTCGTCGTTGTGTTCATGGGGAGGCAACGGAATGTGTCGTGTTCATCGGGAGGCAACGGAACGCGTGCTGTTCATCGGGAGCCAACCGGCTTGGACGGAACAGCCGATGGAAACGAGGCCTGGCGTACCGCGGAACGGAGGAAACGGCCTTGTGTTCGACCGGCCATGGTCGAAATGGATCCTGTTCAATGGGAGGGGTCTGGCGTACCGCAAAATGGAGGAAACGGACCTCCTACGGTTGAAACAGGGTCCTGTTGATCGGGAGGGGTGTGGCATACCGCAAAACGAAGGAAACGGACTTGTGTTGGAGTGCTATGGTCGAAACGGGGTCCTGTTCATCGGGAGGGGTGTGGCGTACCGCAAAACGGGACTCCACGGGATATTGTTCATCTCCACTGTCGACCTCCTCCAGCCTCCACGGGCTACTGGTCATCCACCGTCGACCTCCTCCAGCCTCCACCTGCGACTATTCATCCATAGGCTCCTGTTCATCCAGCCTCCACCGCGCGCTCCTCCACCGGCTACTGTTCAACCAACCCTCTCGACGGGGTCCTGTTCAACCACCCCTCCACGGGCTACTATTCATCTAGCCCTCCACCAGCTACTATTCAACCAGCCCTCCATCGGCTACTGTTCAACAAGCCCTCCACGGGGTCCTGTTCATCTAGCCCTCCACGGGGTCCTGTTCATCCACCGGCTCGATTGATCGGGGTCCTGTTCATCCAGCGGCAACGGCCTCTACTACCACGAGGTCATGTTCATCCAACCCCCCACCAGGAACTATTCATCCAAACCCCCCAACAACGCTCACTGTTCATCAAGAGACAACATCGATCGGCTTCAGTCAGCAGCAGTAGCGAAGGAATCACACTCGGGTTCAGTTAACAACAAGGGATCGATTGGGGTTCAGTAACGTAGCTAGTACAATCGCTCGGGTTTAGTTAGAGCCTGCAGTGCAATCGCTCGGGTTCAGTTAGAGCGCAACGCCTCGCACACACGCGCGTATGTACGAGAGAAACGCGCATCGCTCAGCCCCCGACCAACCACCGTAACCGGGAACTCCCCCGATATTTTCCTCGCCCTCGCTTCTACCACGGTTTTCTCCGTCATGGACGGCCCAAAGAATGTCATGCATCTGCGTCTCTAGCCCGCCCAGGACAGAAAGCCCATTTGCTGTCATGATTTTTTGTCATAGAAGTAGGAGCCCACCACATCTATGATGATACCGGGTTTTGTCACAATTATCGTCATAGAAGTGTCATAAGCATGACAGAAAAAATTTCGTTCGGCCCAAAATGTCACGGATGCGTCTTTTTTTGTAGTGTTCGGGATTAGTGTTGAACCTAAAAAAATGTTATTTGGTGTTTGCGTTAAGCATGAATATGATTAGACCATGTTTATTGCAATATGGTTATTCATTTAAGTCAGAGAATAATTGTTGTTCTGTTTACATGAATAAAACCTTCTGTGGTCGTACACCCAAGGTGAATGTTTATTGAATCTCGATTGTAGTGATACACATATTCATCATATTATTGCCAAATGATGCAAAGTTGATAAAGATAGTTCAACATACTTGTGGCACTATCGTTTAGATCATATTGGTGTAAAGCACATGAAGAAAACTCCATGCAGATGGACTTTTGGAATTACTTGATTATGAAATTTTGATACTTGCGAACCATGCCTCATGGGCAAGATGACTAAAACTCCGTTCTCCAAAACAATGGAGCAAACTAATTACTTATTGGAAATAATACATACCGATGTATGCGGTCCGATGAGTGTTGAGGCACGCGGTGGGTATCGTTATTTTCTGACCTTCACAGATGATTTAAGTAGGTATGGGTATATCTACTTGATGAAACACAAGTCTAAAACATTTGAAAGTTCAAAGAATTTTAGAGTGAAGTGGAGAATCATCGTAACAAGAAAATAAAGTTTTCTATGATCTGATCGAGGAGGCGAATATTTGAGTTATGAGTTTGGCCTTCATTTAAAACAATGTGGAAATTGTTTCACAACTCACGCCACCTGGAACACCATAGCATATTGGTGTGTCTGAACGTCGTAACCGTACTTTATTAGATATGGTGCGATCTATGATGTCTCTTACTGATTTACCACTATCATTTTGGGATTATGCATTAGAGACAGCCGCATTCACGTTAAATAGGGCACCGTCTAAATCCGTTGGGACGACACCGTATGAACTATGGTTTGGCAAGAAATCTAAGTTGTCCTTTCTTAAAAGTTTGGGGTTGCACTTATGTCAAAAGGCTTCAGCCTAATAAGCTCGAACCCAAATCAGAGAAGTGTGTCTTCATAGGATACCCTAAGGAAACAATTGGGTGCACCTTCTACCATAGATCCGAAGGCAAGACCTTTGTTGCTAAGAATGGATCCTTTCTAGAGAAGGAGTTTTTCTCGAAAGAAGTGAGTGGGAGGAAAGTAGAACTTGATGAGGTAATTGCACCGTCTCTCGAATTGGAAAGTAGAACATCAGAGAAATCCGTTCCCGTGATACCTACACCAACTAGAGAGGAATCTAATGATGGTGATCATAAAACTTCAGATCAAGTTGTTACTGGACCTCGTAGGTCGAACAGAGCATGTTCCGCATAAGAATGGTACGGTAGTCCTGTCCTGGAAGTCATGTTACTAGCCCATGGCGAACCTATGAACTATGAAGAAGCTATGATGAGCCCGAATTCCGACAGATAGCTTGAG
Organism: Triticum aestivum; assembly: GCF_018294505.1. Classification (NCBI taxonomy): domain Eukaryota; kingdom Viridiplantae; phylum Streptophyta; class Magnoliopsida; order Poales; family Poaceae; genus Triticum; species Triticum aestivum. Next base: position 242,244,530 of record NC_057808.1, on the reverse strand, counting down.
GCCATGAAATCTGAGATAGGATCCATATATGAGAACAAAGTGTGGACTTTGGTGGACTTGCCCGATGATCGGCAAGCCATTGAGAATAAATGGATCTTCAAGAAGAAGACTGACGCTAATAGTAATGCCACTATCTACAAATCTCGACTTGTCGCAAAAGGTTTTCAACAAGTTCAAGGAGTTGACTACGCTGAGACTTTCTCACCCGTAGCGATGCTTAAGTCTGTCCGAATCATGTTAGCAATTGCCACATTTTATGATTATGAAATCTGGCAAATGGACGTCAAAACTGCATTCCTTAATGGATATCCCAAAGAAGAGTTGTATATGATGCAACCAAAAGGTTTTGTCGATCCTAAAGGTGCTGACAAAGTGTGCAAGCTCCAGCGATCCATCTATGTGTCGGGGAAAACAAACAGGGGTATGTGTTTTTCCCTGACTCGTGCACGGACAAGTCAAGACCAAGCCAAGATGTAAGCTAGGCATAAAGTGCTCAATTAATGAATCCACCCGGATCCCAAGGTATATCAAAGCAAATTTTAATTAACAATGATTTGGCATTTAGTAGTTGATGCGGCTTGAAGCTACGTCGGTATTTCCCCAAAGAGGAAGGGATGATGCAGCACAACGGCAGTAGGTATTTCCCTCAGTTATGAGACCAAGGTTATAGACCCAGTAGGAGAACCAAGCAACACAACGTAAATAGCACCTGCACACAAATAATAACTTCTCGCAATCCGACGTGTAAAAGGGCTTGTCAATCCCTTTCGGGTAGCGGCACCCCAAGATGGGCAAACAGACGTGAATAAAATTGTAGTAGATTGATAGATCGAACGCCAAATAAAATAAATAAGAATAGAACACAGCAAGGTATTTTGTATTTTTGGTTTAATAGATCTGAAAATAAAAGCAAAGGAAAATAGATCGCAAAGGCAAATAATATGAGAAAGAGACCCGGGGGCCGTAGGTTCACTAGTGGCTTCTCTCGAGAAAAATATCAAACGGTGGGTAAACAAATTACTTTTGGGCAATTGATAGAACTTCAAATACTCATGATGATATCCAGGCAATGATCATTATATAGGCATCACGTCCAAGATTAGTTGAACGACTCCTGCCCGCATCTACTACTATTACTCCACACGTCGACCACTATCCAGCATGCATCTAGTGTATTAAGTTCATGGAGAAACAGACTAATGCAATAAGAACGATGACATGATGTAGACAAGATCTATCTATGTAGAGATAGACCCCGTCGTTTTATCCTTAGTAGCAATGATACATACGTGTCGGTTTCCCTTCTATCACTGGGATCAAGCACCGTAAGATCAAACCCACTACAAAGAACCTCTTCCCGTTGCAAGATAAATAGATCAAGTTGGCCAAACAAAACCCAAATATCGGAGAAGAAATACGAGGCTTTAAGCAATCATGCATAAAAGGGATCAAAGAAACTCAAATACTTTCATGGATATAAAAAGATAGATCTGATCATAAACTCAAAGTTCATTCGATCCCAACAAACACACCGCAAAAAGAGTTACATCATATGGATCTCCAAGAGACCTTGTATTGAGAATTTAGCGGGAGAGAGGAAGCCATCTAGCTACTAACTACGGACCCAAAGGTCTACAAAGTACTACTCACGCATCATCGGAGAGGCACTAATGGAGGTGGTGAACCCCATCCGAGATGGTGTCTAGATTGGATCTGATGGTTCTGGACTCTGCAGCGGCTGGAATTGATTTTCGTCGACTCACCTAGGGTTTCTGGAATATTGGGGTATTTATAGAGCAAAGAGGCGGTCTGGGGGGCACCCGAGGTGGGCACAACCCACCAGGGCGCGCCCTGGTGGGTTGTGCTCTCCTCAGAGCACCCCAGGCGCAGCTTTGGCCCATTAGGTGTCTTCTGGTCCAAAAAGAATCTCCGTAAAGTTTCGTCGCATTTGGATTCCATTTGGTATTGATTTCCTGCGATGTAAAAAATATGTAGAAAACAGCAACTAGCACTTGGCACGATGTCAATAGGTTAGTACCAAAAAAGTGATATAACACTACTGCAGGATGGTACAAACGTGACACTACGATCAGAGACCCTTCGACGAAACTCTGTACGATTCCATAATCGCAAACGGTGGTGTAAAAAAACCATCAAAAAAGGTGCAAAACATTTGCGATGACAGATGCATCAAACACGGTTCGGAATTAAGTTGTGTGTGCGATGTAGGGCATACGGTTCAGCTCAATTAACTGTTTGGGATGAGGAGGCACAAAAGAAACGGGCAGTCAGATGAAGGCGTGTGTGATATAGAGCATACGGTTCACTAGGATGAACTGTGTGTGATTAGGCAACACAATGGAAATGGTTCAACTGAACAAGATGTGTGTGATACGCTGCAAATGGGTCCGTAATCTGAAATGTGTGCGAAGACCAATAATAACACAGACGATTGCTGCTAATAAGCCGCGTGAATTGCTCTATCTACAGTAGAATAACATGTATATATATATAACTGAAATAAACATCCAATTACATAAGTGACTATACAGATCATTCGCACACACCTCAATAAACAATTGCATGCATTCTAAAGTAGGAGAAACAATTGTCTAGTCATCTACTTCTTGTGACGCTCCTGGCGCTACTATGTGGCTTGATCCCTCGTCTGGGTCAGGAAGAAGACAGTTCCTCATGTCAACGATCCGCCTGTACATCGAGTAGCTTGTGTACGCGTCCATGGCCGCATACTTGACATGTTGTTCATCCAGTCTCTTATGCCACACACTGTGCCAGGCGTTCTTGTCCTTATTGCTCTCTTGCTTCATCTTCGCGTAGTAGGGGTCGATGATGGCCGAGGCGAGGTCAACCAGGGAGTTCAGTTTTCTTTTGTCGCTGCCCCAGAGCTTGTAGTGGTGCTGGATGTTGACAAGACTCGGGCATTTCAAGTCCGAAACCTTGAGCCCTTTTAGATCGTTGGTGGTGTCCACCATAGCAAAACTATAGTCGGAGCTGTTGATAAACCTGGAGGAACGGTCGCAAGGCATTGTGGCAAGGTGGAAGTGTTAGACGAGGACGTCATGTCGCACGCACAACTGGGCAACGACAACCTTCTGATCATGCCCGACACGACTGATGGTGTACTCGAGGTCGAAGCCAACCACTCGGTACTTGTCTCGGCAAGGAACTGCTCCATAGTTTGGATGGAGCTCTCCACCGAGACCGGATCGTTTGTGTACACCACTGAGAGGGCCTTCCCCTCACGTGGGTGTCCACAACGTGATGCGTGGTGAATTGCCCGCCGTTGTCGTTGTCGGCCGCTGGGAGCGCCATTGGAGCCACGGGGAGCGCCATTGGAACCGCTGGATGTCCTCTCTGTATGTAACCTCGTGGGAGTGCTTATTGTGTGGTGTGAGATGAGAGATTAAGGTAAATGGCCGCAGGAATAAAAGGGGGCCGGGCGGCGTGGATTCTCGGCGCGTCCGCATGGAAGTTTTTGCAGCGGGTAACTGCATCGTCGTGCCGCGCCCGGTGCAACCGCTTGCACACGAACGTGCGTGATCGTGCGCCGGCCCAAAACCCTGGCAGCGCGCATGGAGGGACGAGGGCAGAGCACCCGGAGGGACGCGAGAGCAGAGCGCGCGCGGCAAGACGCGAGCAGAGCACGCCGCGGCCGCCTGAACCGCAAGCAACCACACGCATAGAGCAGTTGAACACGTAGGAAATGGTCGTCTACAAGCCGGCCGACAGTTGCGTCGCTGCGTAGAGAGCGGCCATGTGGTACCACCTCCGTCTAGTCTATAGTCTCCTTTATATTCTGTGCCATACTTTGCCCTCAAATTTAACCAACAAAATGTTAATGCATGTTTTAAAAATTATATAATTGGAAACTATGTTCAAATACAAATCCAACTATATAATCTTTGGCGACATGCATTCGTATTTTATTAGTTAAATCATACTTATAAACCAGGACGGTGGTATAGTAGGAAATTAAATCGCAAACATTTTTTTTATTAACCGTGTGTGTACGTGCCCTTTCGTCCTCCTCTCGCACGTCTTGTCACCCCGCTGCCGCAGACGGCTTACAACGCAAGCTTGCGCAGCGCGCGGGGGCGTTCTTTTTGCCAAACGGTGGCGCCAATGAATCATCGGTGAGCCCGTTCCTGCGCAAGCTTCCCACCCGACTAGGTGAAATCCCCCAAAATCCCAATGCTTACCGGCATGCTATAAAAACCCTCACGGCCGGCGAGTCCTGCGTCGCATTTCCCCCTCCATCCCTGTAGCTTATCTCGTCTGCTTCTCCCACATTCGCCAATGGCACCGGTACGTCGTCGTCGCTTAGCCGCTCCACCGTCATCAGAGGACAGCTCCATCTGGGAGGCTACATCGCTGTGGCGGCGTAGTCCCCAACGTAGTGTAGTGCGCGTGGCGTCCCTGTTGGGTATGCGCGGAACACCCACCACACGCTCCGCCGCCGCTGCCCGTCGGGAGCTGTTGCCGGCCACCGTTGCCGCCACACCACCGTCGAAAGCCAGGGCCATCGCCCGCTCCGCCGCCGCGGCCCGAAGGCGGGAGATGGCCGTCGTGGCCGCCACCCCACTGCCGGCCACTGTGGCCATCACCCGCTCCGCCACCGCGGCCCGAAGGCGGGAGGTGGTGGTCGTGGCCGCCACCCCGTCGTCGGCCGCCATGGCCGCCAGCCCACCGTCGACTGTTGGGGTCATCACCCGCACCGCCACAGCCACCCAAAGGCGGGAGGCGGAGGTGGATGCCCGCACGTGCGACAGCGACCTTGCACGCTACACCGAGTTCCTGTGGGAGGAGGAGCGCCTCGTCGAGCACGCAAAGAGCCTTACCGCCACAGTGGCCGCGGCACACGCCGCCTCAGAGGCAAGGAATTAGGAGATCTACAAGGAGAACCACCGCTTCAAGAGGGGTCTTCTGGACCGGCAGAGGGCGTTCGAGGTGAGCGTCGCTGAAGCTACATTAGCGGCACGCATCGCATTGCGGTTGCCCAGCTCGTCGGTAGGCTCCTCCTCCTCCGCCTCTTACTAAGCGTGCTCGGCAGAGGAGAGGCAGCCGGAAGTAGTACAAAGCCCCTCCGCGGTAGTAGTTGTAGTATTTAGGGGCTATTTTGTTCAGTTCATCTGACTATAGATGTGGTGGAACTGTACAGCGTACTTAAAATTAGCTAGTATATATAGTTGAACTAGCTATTTCAGTACGTGGTTGGCAACAATTGGGGAAAGGTTTGGTCGGTTCAGCTGTCGAGTTGAACTGTTTGTATAAATTAAGAATGACTGCTTAATCTATGAATGAAATCTATGCTTAATTACTGAATTTTAGTTGCAAAAATTAGATACTGCTAGTGATTTTTAGCTTCCTATTTTGACAAATCGCAGTGTTACAAGGATTGAAAAATCTTACCAAATTGTTTGTACGTGGTTGCACACGGGTCATCCAAAACAACCGTTTGCATTGAAGGGATGCACAAGTTGTTTGTACAGCTCGCAAGCTTCCCGGTGAGCCTGCGCACTCGAGGACAGCTTGCGCGCCTCTCGGTCAGCCTGCGCACCGGATGGCGCTCGCACGCCTCCTGTTCAGTCAAGGTCAAGCAGCTGTCCGCACGGCACCTCCTACAGCCATTAAAACCAAGGTACGTGGCGTCACGTGAATGGTTAACAGAATTTTGGATTTACTATAATTTAAAAACTAGGAATCTCAATGTTTTGCCGGCACTCAACGCTGCCCTGGTGTTTGAAATTCATTCCCATTTCTTGCATGCGACCTAAGCATGCACCCAAGAACACATATTTGATTTTTCAACCAATTTATATGCACTGGAGCATGTGCATGTAGTTCAAATTTGGATTATGCACATAAATGCATTGAAAACTCAGTTAATGCATAAAAATGTCCAAACAAACCCCGAAAAATCACAAAAATTCACACAACACTCCTGTTGTTCTATGTTGACACGAGAAAAAAAATTGAAAGCAATAAGACGCAATGGATATCGTTTCGTCCCCAAAGGTGGGACGTTCCCTACCAAAAACCATCATGCTTGTTGTGAGAAGCTCTGGTTTGGGAGAAGCATATACCCAAACCTGCCCCAAATGGGACAAAATTTGTACCACGACATCTTGACGCCGCTCCATGATAGCATGCCAAGTTTCATGAATTTTAGACGAGTTTTGGATTTACTAGAACTTAAAAACCAGGCATCTCAATGTTTTGCCAGCAATCAACGGTGGCCCGGTGTTTGAAATTCATTCCCACTTCTTGCATGGGACCTAAGCATGCACCCACAGACACATATTTGATTTTTCAACCAATTTATATGCACTGGAGCATGTGCATGTAGTTCAAATTTGAATTATGCACATAAATGCATTGAAAACATAGTTAATGCATAAAAATGTCCAAACGAACCCTGAAAAATCACAAAAAAATCACACAACACTCCTGTTGTTCTATGTTGACACGAGAAAAAAATTTGAAAGCTATAAGAGGCAATGGATATCGTTTCGTCCCCAAAAGTGGGACGTTCCCTACCGAAAACCATCATGCTTGTTGTGAGAAGCTCCGATTTGTGAGAAGCATATACCCAAACCTGCCCCAAATGGGACAAAATTTGTACCATGGCATCTTGATGCCGCTCCTTGATAGCATGTCAAGTTACATGAATTTCAGACGAGTTTTGGATTTACTAGAATTTAAAAACCAGGCATCTCAATGTTTTGCCGCCAATCAACGGTGCCCTAGTGTTTGAAATTCATTCTCATTTCTTGCATGGGACCTAAGCATGCACCCAAGGACACATATTTGATTTTTCAACCAATTTATATGCACTGGAGCATGTGCATGTAGTTCAAATTTGAATTATGCACATAAATGCATTGAAAACTCATTTAATGCATAAAATTGTCCAAACGAACCCCGAAAAATCACAAAAATTCACACAACACTCCTGTTGTTCTATGTTGACATGAGAAAAAAATTGAAAGCAATAAGAGGCAATGGATATTGTTTCGTCCCTAAAGGTGGGACGTTCCCTACCGAAAACCATCATGCTTGTTGTGAGAAGCTCCGGTTTGTGAGAAGCATATACCCAAACCTTCCCCAAATGGGACAAAATTTGTACCACGACATGTTGATGCCGCTCCATGATAGCATGCCAAGTTTCACGAATTTCAGACGAGTTTTGGATTTACTAGAATTTAAAAACTAGGCATCTCAATGTTTTGCCGGCAATCAACGGTGCCCTGGTGTTTGAAATTCATTCCCATTTCTTGCATGGGAACTAAGCATGCACCCAAGGACACAGATTTGATTTTTCAACCAATTTATATGCACTGGAGCATGTGCATGTTGTTCAAATTTGAATTGTTCACCTGAAATGGCTAGAAACCCAATTTAATGTATAAAATGTTCAAACGAACCCTGAATAATTCCAATTCTTTTACGACACACATATAGTTGCATGTTCACTCCAGATAAAAGGTCTAGCAATTGAAACACCGTCCATTGCCGTTGTGACCCCATTATGTAATTCAAATCAAGATGAAAAATCAAGTAGATCACACACAGTTTATTATCAGCAACCGTGTGAGATGTAGTACAAAATATCTTGGAGCACCGTCGGTGTATAGTATGCCTATGGCTTACACGAGAAGGTGCGTCGGCTCCAGTCCACAGCCGGCGTCTCAAGCACACTAGCTCGCTCCCCAAATATCATTTCACTGTTCAATCGTCGCCAGTGAAAGATGGGCACGTGGACCCGCGTCGTGAGGGCAACTTCGGTGGCCCACTACGGCGAGAGCGCGACCGCAGCCGCCATGCGCGTGGTAACAAGGTGCATGAGTGCGGCCGCAATTTGCGACTGGGCGGCAAAGGTAGGCCAAACGGCCGCTATTGCTTCTCAGGTGGCAGCAGCAACATCTGCCTCGGGGATAGCAACTGGCGAGAGCGGCACAACAGCTGTCCGTTCTGCAGCGGCGGCCTTAGCCCTGATGGAGGCCGCCCACGACCATGTTGAGGCCGCCCATGCCCAGCTCCTAGTGGTCACCACACAAATCGAACGAAGCTTCTCCGACAACGGTCGGCAACCCACGGCCAAAGAGCTGGCAATCGCCGAGAGCATTCGAGCAGCCGTCCGTTCCTTCGCCGCATACCTTGCGACGACGGAGCCTGTCCAAGCCCAGATCGCGTCCGCCCACGCCCAGCTCGTGGCAGCTTTTTCCAAAGATATGGCGGAAGCGGATGGTGAGATGCTTGCCGAGTATGGTGCGATGGATGCCATGGAGTCCCTTCCCCAGGAGACCGTCGGGCGCGAGCTGGACAGGGAGGCGGCGACAGAGATCGACGAGCACCAGCCGTAGTAGTACTGTTTGTTTTGTTTAATTAAGAGTGCGGTCTTTAATTTGTTAGAGTAATGTTTAGATCAGCTAGCTCTGTTTAATTGCTGAACTTGCTCGATTAAGAAGTGTGGGTGTGTTGTAGTCTCCTTTGTGTACCCAAATTATGCAATGACGTGGATGACCACTGTAACCATGGAAATTTGAACCAAAACTTTTGATGTTCAAACTCATCACACACGGGTTAAGCTATCTGAATCGTTTGTGATGTCCACATATCGTACACAGTTCTAAATAAGGGACCGTGTCTGATGACACTTTGCGTGCCAGTTTTTTGGCTGAAGCGATTCCAAATTTTTGGCTTATGCGGAAATATCTACCTCCCCGCCCCCTCCCCTAACCAAAAGCCACATTTCCCCTCTTTCCGCCTTCCTTTCCAAGTTGAAACCTTCACTCTTTGGTTGCAGCACCGCCGCCTCCTCGCCGACGACCCTCCTTCACGCTGCTCGGCCTCCTCTATCCAGGTAGGTAATCCACACCCGACCCCCATCCTCCTCCTCCTTCCACATCCCACATGCCCCGACCGCCGGCGCAAGCGCGAGCGCGACACCTTCCACCCAAATCACCGACCCCTCCACCAAAAAAGCGCCGGCCTAAGCCATGGTGCACGCAGTATAGCCAGGACCTCAAGGAGCATTTGGTAGCGGAGAAGCAAATCGCGGCCGCATGCATGGATGAGGTCGCGATGGCTGCCATTCGTGCCGACTCCCAAATCTTGAAGGAGCACCTTGCCAATTGCTAGCTACGCCGGTTAAGCATGCTCGGTTTACCCGTTGAGTGTGCCACTCCTACCTTTCCTTCACAAATTCTAGTGAATTGTGCTATCTAATTTCACCATGCAATTTGTTGCTCTAGTGTATATGTTCTATATGTCGTGCAGTGTGGTGCTCACTTATTAACTATTTTGTTAATTAGTTGTCGTCTTCAGTTAACTGTTTGGTTCAATTCTGCAAATGTGATGTTTAATTCTTCAGGCTACAATTTTGTATTGTCTTCCATGTGAGAAATATATCGAATTTATCTTTACAAAATTGTGGGTGCATTCTGTTATTGTATACCATGTGAGGAATAAATTGAATTTGGCTGTAGTAAATACATGAGAAACAAATACAATTGCTACAATTGGCTGTACTTAACTGTTTGATTAACTCTCTGATCTTCTATTAGGAGTATGTTATATTGTGCAATGTGGTGCTCAGTTAATGTTTGGTTCATTTGTTGTGATGTTTAGTTAACTGCTTGGTTCAATTCTGCAATGCGATGTCCAATTGTCGTGGGTAGAATTTTGTATTGTTGTGCATGTGAGGAATAAATCGAATTTGGCTGCACTTAACCTGATGACTAACTACCTTATATGTGTTGCAGGGAAACAATGGGAAGCACTGAGGTTTACAATCGAGGTTAGCATGTGCATGGTCCGTTGTCTAATAGCACATTATTGTGCAATTGCAAGAACCATTCTAATATTTTGGTTTTAACAATTTGGTCTTGCACATGTAGGTCCTGTTGTCAGAGGTTTTGACCCACTGTTTGACCCTTTTTGCATATGGGGAAATGAGTTGTCCATGAATATCAATCAAATCAAGAAACTCGAAAAGATTGTTAGGATAAAGAAATTAGTGACAAAAAACTACAAGATCTTTGTCTGCACAATGAAGAAGACATCAGTTCACAACAAGATGGTACTAACTATTATACCTTGCCTTTTTTATTCCTTTGCCCCATTTCAATATAGAGAAGATATTTATGCACACCCTTGTTTTCAGGCCTTTCCAAAGTAGTTCACTGATGATTACCTCTCAAACCACCTCTGTGGTCAGGAGGCGAGGAAGGTTTTCATACAACACCCACGGTTCAATATTGAAGTGTTCCTGAAGAGGACGAAGCACGTATGGTCAATCATCCACAGGCACTGGCCTAAAGTTGCAAAGACCTTCAACATGAATGAAGGCTCAATATTCGCCTTCCGCTTCAGCAGTTTTCCAGATGAGATGCATCTGTCTATATACCGTCTATGATGCTAATTTTGAAAGGTTCTACATGTTGCATGTGGAACTTGCTGCTGGTGCAGTTGTGTAATGGGGTAGCTAAGTGCTGAAGCTATATCATGTTGTACTCTGATGTATTTCAATTATGAAATTTTGCATCCTTAATATGGAAATGAAATATATTGTGTGCTTAATATGAAATGTCAATTAGATTAATAAATAGATTATGAATAATCGGATAATTAGCCTGCTAATGGCGAATTAGCCTGCTAATTGTGTTTTGCTATTGCAAACGGTTGTTGAAAAAAATACCGTGGGCGATGACCTCAGGCAACGCACACAGTTTCTAGGAATAAACCGTGTTGGATCAATGAACAATCACACATGACTTTCTCTTGAAAATTGTTTGCGTTAGGCCACCTTGCGCGAACTTTTTCCACATAAAAACTGTGTGTGATGGACAGCCTTTGCCACACCGTTTTTTCTACAGACTGTGTGTGATACATTCAATAACGCAAACGATTTAATGGGAAAATTGTGTGTGATGTACCTGTGAACGGAAACGTTTTCCTTGGAGCGACTGTGTGGGATGTGCATACGAATGGAAACGTTTAGCGGGGACTGACTGTGTGAGATGTACTTGCGACCGGAAACAATTTCGCTGTATAATTGTATTTTTTAGCTCTATTGTACGTATTTCTGTATTTGAGTGCTCGCCGGTCGCACACGACCTCATTTTGCCGAACGTGTGTGCCAGGAGGGCATATCCCCGACGGTTTCTGGGTCTTGTGGGAAGGACCCCCCTATCGCCCACACTCACTTGGCGACGGTTCCAAATGTCGTCACGAAAAGGGGTAATAAACCGTTTGTTTAGGACCGACGCGCACCAGTGTAAAATGACTATAAAATGATTATAAAACATCCAAGATTGATATGGAACAATAAAAAATTATAGATACGTTGGAGACGTATCAGTAGTGAGCACAAGGCAACATATATCATGCAATAACGAAGTCTAACTCTCTTCCTATGCATCGGCATGTCATACAAGAACAATTCATGAACATCAAGTAAAGGCCAATACATAGCATAAGCAGTTTCTTGTAATTTTATCATGTTGGAAACATAGAGAGGCGGAGATGTAGTTCATCTCTCATAATAATTGCAAGTAGGAGCAGCAAGCACATGCATATTATATTCATCAAAATTATCATGTGTAGTGGTAGAACGCAACCCATCAATGTAATCCTTAATAAGTGCAAACTTCTCCAATATAGTGTAGTCGGGAGAATTCAAAAAGATAATAGGACTATCATGTGTGGGTGCAATAGCAATAATTTCATGTTTAATATAAGGAACAATAGCAAGTTCATCTCCATAAGCATCATTCATATTGGGCATCTTGGCCACAAGCATAGCAAGCATCATCAAACAGGGATATTTCAAACGGATCAACGGGATCATAGCAATTATCATGGCATTCATCCTTCAGTAAGAACGAAGGGAAATTAAATAGTGTATGAGTTGAAGAGTTACTCTCATTAGAAGGTGGGCACGGGTAGCTAATCCGCTCTTCCTCCGTTTGTTCTTCGCTCTCCTCATCATCGTTTTCATCCAATGACCTCGCAGTTTCATCAATTTCTTCTTCCATAAACTCCTGCAAAATTTAATCTCTTCTTGGACAGAGGAGTTATTCTCAATAAATACATATCGTAATTGTATTTATAATTATCATAGCAATATTTAAGGATAGCAAGATTTTCAGGTCTACAAACATCATTATCAAAGGCTTCATACTTTTCAAACAAAGATTCAATTTCATAAGCACCATTAAAAGCAACAAATTCTTCTATTCTTTCCACATCATAGTAATCATATATACCATTAGCATAAGAAGCCAAGGTTACATTATCATTAAATTTGCATGAAAAGGGAAGGTGTGGAGCATTCATCCTAGAGCAACAAGTATAACCATATCTCAAGCATAAATCCCGAGCATACCACTTCAATATATGAATTTGGTCCCATAACTATTTCCTTTTTTGTGTCAAGCGATAATCCCTAAAGTATTCGCGTTGATCCAACGTTACTCCCATTATCAAGTTGAATGGGGTTTTCTCAGGATTATCAAAGTAGTGCATAATATTTTTCACATAACGAGCATCGAGGGTTTTAGGAGGTTCCCCATCTCCATGAGTAGCAAGTACAACTAATTTTTTTGGTGTTTCGTGTTCCATATCCATAACTAAATATAGAGAACAACTTAGAACAGGAAATAAAAACTACTTAGTGATAAAGCAAACAAGCACACACGAGAATATTCACCCCACACTATTGCTCCCCGGCAACGCTGCCAGAAAAAGATCTTGATAACCCACAAGTATAGGGGGTCGTTTGTAGCCTTCTTCAATAAATAAGAGTGTTGAACCCAATGAGGAGCTAAAGGCAGAAGAAATATTCCCTCAAGTTCTATAGACCACCGATACAACTCTACGCACACTTGACGTTTGCTTTACCTAGAACAATTTTGAAACTATTTTGCAAGAATAAAACTATGAGTACTTTGCGAGAATAAAATATGAATAAATTGCGAGGTAATAAAAGTGGATAGCTTTTGTCAACAAGAAAGTCATTTGTCCCTAGGCAATCGATAACAAGTACCGGTAATCATTCTTGTAATTTCATATGAGGGAGAGGCATGAGCTAACATACTTTCTCAAATTGGATCATATGCACTTATGATTGGACCCCTAGCAAGCATCCACAACTACTAAAGACCATTAAGGTCGTGAAACCCAACCATAGCATTAAGTATCAGGTCCTCTTTACTCCCATACGCCATACCCACTTACTTGGGTTTAAGCTAGTGTCACTCTCGCAACCCACCATAAGTGAAACATGGACATACTGCAACACCCTACAGCGGGGGCCCCTCACGTTTGCGAGAGAACTAAGGGCACCATAGGACAACACCATAAATAAAATATACAATCATACCAACCAAGATCACGATTAACCCACAGGACAAAACGGATCTACTCAAACATCATAGGATAGCCATAGATCATTGGGAAATAATATATGGAGTTGAGCACCATGTTTAAGTAGAGATTACAGCGGGGACAAGAGGTGTTACACCGCTGCATAGGGGGAGAAAGTTGGTGTTAACAGTAGCAAGATTGTTGATGTAGATCATCGTTCCGATCGTTGCCCCAGCGGCACTCTGGCGCCACCGGAAGCAAGGGGGAGAGAGCCCCCCGCCTTCTTCTTCTTCCTTGGCCTCCCCCCAAGATGGGAGGAGAGCTCCCCCTCTGGTTCATGGTCTCCATGGCGGCAGAGGGTCGGGAGCCCCTCCGAGATTGGATCTCCCTCTCTGTTCTCTTCTGTTTTGCGTTTTTTAGATCTGGCCGAAAACCGTTTCTTATATTCCAGGAGATCCCTAACTCCGATTGCACTGAGATTTTAACACGACTCTGATATAAGCTTCCTTGCGCCCGAAGTAGAGCTCCAACCGATGTTCGAGGAGGGCACAACCCACCACCATAGCTAGGGGCCTCTGGCGCGCCCTTGTGTCTTGTGGGCTGTGTGGGCCTTCGTTTGCGGTGATTCCAACTCCCAAAAATCACATATATTCCAAAATAATTCTATGTAAAATTTTATTGCATTTGGTCGTTTGATAGGGTTTCCTGCGATACAAAAAACATGCAAAAAATAGGAACTGGCACTGGGCACTAGATCAATAGGTTAGTCCAATAAATCATATAAAAAGTTGCCGAAAGTATGTAAAAGTTGCATAATATTGGCATGAAACAATCAAAAATTATAGATATGATGGAGACGTATCAGAGTTCTGGGGCGCTGTGGTCCCCGCAGTGTTTTCATTGCCTGCCAGATAGACAGCCGCGTGATGGGGCGTCTCGAAAACCTCCGGATTGATCTCTTCATCGGAGCAGCCCCCAACTTGTCATCGAAGAGCGGAAGAATCGACTCAGTGTCTTGCACCGAGGATTCGTTATTCGAGTTGACCAGCGTGACACCGCCTGACGCGGAACCGCCCGATAGGTCGATCCCATGGGTGAAGCCGTCGAACGCGCGAGTATGGTCAGCTTGCGCCTGGCCAAGTTTGGCGCGATGAGCCGGCTCGACGATGTCAGAGCTGACGTCTGGCTCAGGGCCAGATTCACTGATTATGCCAATTAAGACGTGGATCTTGCTACAGGGGACCCGATAGCCATACTCGATTGAGTCGGCCTTGGGGCCACAACCTGAGTCATCGATGTAGAGCTTGCCTCGGCGACTCTTCTACATCTGGCTAATCGCATATCCCTCGACCCCTGGGAGAGCGCCCTCCAAGAACTCAACACAGCTATGCGTAGGCCCCATGGTGGGCGCCAACTATCATGGTTTTGTCACGACAGATGTCCTCGTGAAAGGACTAAGTTTGTAGGCTGTCGCAACTAGGTGGTCGCTTGAATGGGGTTGAGCGGGAACGAAAGACACAAGTTTACCCAGGTTTGGCCCCGCATGGTGGAGGTAAAGACCTACTTCATGCTTGATTAATATTGCTGGAGATCTTGATTACAAGGATGTGGATATGCTAACTGATGACCCACAAGTATAGGGGATCAACTGTAGCTCTTTTCAATAAGTAAGAGTGTCGAACCCAACAAGGAGCAGAAGGAATTGACAAGTAGTTTTCAGTAAGGTAATGTCTGCAAGTGCTGAAATTGTAAGTAGCGGAGTAGTTTGATAGCAAGATAATTTGTAATGAGCAAGTAACGATAATAGTAACAAAAGTGCAGCAAGGTAGCCCAATCCTTTTGAGGCAAAGGACAGGCCAAAACGGTCTCTTATGATAAGTAAAGTGTTCCTGAGGGTACACGGGAATTTCATCAAGTCACTTTCATCATGTTGGTTTGATTTGTGTTCGCTACTTTGATAATTTGATATGTGGGTGGACCGAAACTATAAACCTCCTACTTATGATTAACCCTCCCACAAGCATCCGCAACTACGAGAAAAGTATTAAGAATAAATTCTAACCATAACATTAAACTTTTGGATCCAATCGGTCCCTTACGAAATAGCGCATAAACTGGGGTTTAAGCTTCTGTCACTCTCACAACCCACCATCTATTTCCTACTCTACAATGCATTCCCTTAGGCCCAAATATGGTGAAGTGTCATGTAGTCGACGTTCACATAACACCACTAAGGGAATAACAACATACATACTATCAAAATATCAAACACATATCAAGTTTACATGATTACTTGCAACATGATTTCTCCCATGACCTCAAGAACAAAAGTAACTACTCACAAATGATAAACATGCTCATGATCAGAGGGGTATTAAATAGCATAATGGATCTGAACATATAATATTCCACCAAATAAACCATATAGTGATCAACTACAAGATGTAATCAACACTACTAGTCACCCACAAGCACCAATCTATAGTTCCGGTAACAAGATTGAACACAAGAGATGAACTAGGGTTTGAGAGGAGATGGTGCTGTTGAAGATGTTGATGGAGATTTCCCTCCCCAAGATGGGAGAGTTGTTGGTGATGATGATGAAGATGATTTCCTCCTCCGGGAGGGAAGTTCCCCCGGCGGAATCGCTCCGCCGGAGGGCAAAAGTGCTCCTGCCCATGTTCCGCCTTGAGACGGCGGCGCTCAGTCCCGAAAGTCTCCTCCTTATTTTTTGAAGTCAAAATGACTTATATACCAGAAGATGGGCACCGGAGGTGGGCCGGGGAGGCCACAACCCACCAGGGCGCGCCTGGCACGCCTAGGTGGGTTGTGCCCACCTGGTGGCCCCCTCTGGTATTTATTGGCTCCAATATTTGTCAAATAATTCATAAAAATCTTCGTAAAGTTTCAACTCATTTGGAATTGTGCAGAATAGGTGGCCTGACGTAGCTTTTCCAGGTCCAGATTTCCAGCTGCCAGAATTCTCCCTCTTGGTGTTTTCCTTGTAAATTATGAGAGAAAAGGCATTAGAATTACTCCAAAAAGCATTATTATGGATAAAAACATTATAAATAACAGTAAGGAAACATGATGCAACATGGACGTATCAACTCCCCCAAGCTTAGACCTCGCTTGTTCTCAAGCGAAAACCAAAATCGAAAAACATGTCCACATGCTTTGAGAGAGAGGTGTCAATAAAAACAAAATAAGGACGTAGAAGCATCATTTTGATTATTATAACAACAACAAAATTAAACATATGACTTTTATCATAAAACTTGCAGCATATACTTCCCATGAATAAGCAATAGTTCATCACATAATCGAAGTATAAAGCAGAAACTCTATTAGAAACCAACAAACTATGTTCTCAGTCAACTTTGCAACTACAATTCATCATCTTTTCTGGAAGTCACGTGTCGGAGCCTTTTAAGCAAGTCCACATACTCAACCATCATATAGTCTTCTATGATTGCTAACACTCACCTTGTACCTATGAGCAAAACATTTCAACTGGACACATAGAAAGATAGGGGCTTATAGTTTCGCCTCCCAACATACTCATCTCAAGGGTGATGTCAACAATAATAACTCATGCTATCTATATTCAACTGGACATATGTGCCTAGATCTTTCCTCACCACATGATTCTTGCAAAAAGAGAAAATAAAAAAGAATAGAAGGGATTTTTTTGACTCTTCGCATAAATGTAAATACATATAAGTAAAAGATAGGCCCTTCGCAGAGGGAAGCAGAGGTTGCCATGCGCTTATTTGTTTGCATGCTCAATCCCTTAGTGCAAGAGAACATCACGTTGTATTTCCCCTTAAGATGACAACCTTTATTATGTAGTCTGTTTCTTTTATTCTTTGTCATCCAAGTTCATACAACGCTCAATTTTCTCTTACACTAAATGATCTCACATATTTAGAAGCAATTTTTATTGCCTTATTGCACTGATGACAACTTACTTGTGGGATCTTGTTCAATCCATAGGTAGGTATGGTGGACACTTGAAAAAGATTTTGGTTTAAGGGTTTTTGGATGCACAAGTAGTATCTCTACTTAGTGCGGAATTTTTGGCTGGCAAAGATAGGGGGCAAACATCACATGTTGAAGGATCTATGACAATATGACTTCTATGTGAATATAAACAAACATAAACTATTAAGTTGTCTTCCTTGTCCAACGTCAACAATTTTGGCATATAATATTTTGATGAGGGCTCACAATCACAAAAGATTTCTAGGATAGTATATCTATATGGGAATCTTATCTTCCCTTATTAATTCTTTCATGAGTTGCATCATTGACTAATGCTATGTTTGTCAACCCCTAATAAAATTTTCTTACTTATACTTTTCCTTATGTGGTGCTATCACCTACCATAGGATTAGTATATAATCTTATTGATTTATTTCCTTTCCTTTATTTACTTTCTTTTCTCCTTTTCTTTCTTTCTTTATTTTATTTGCAACATGAAAGTAAAGAAAGCAAAAACTCAAACTAGCTTTATTATATAACTTGCACACGATTACAATAATATATCACTAAGCAAACTCTCAAATAAGAAAGGATCGAACTAAAATTTATTTCATCTAAAAGCAAATGATCGAACTAAGATAAGTAAAAGCAAAAAGATAGTGGGATGATACGATACCGGGGCACCTCCCCCAAGCTTGGCGGAAGCCAAGGGGAGTGCCAATACCAGATACTCAATTCTCCTTTGGTGGTGAAGAAGATGATGGTGGTGATGAAGATGAGATCTTATCCTCGGACTTCCATGGCGGTGGTCCACCATCATAAGAGGAGGAGTGAGTCTCACGAGTCCCGCAACTAGCAGCCAAACTCATACCTTTGAACCTCGCCTCATATTCAAAGACTTGGTTTTGGAGGTCATAGATCTGGCTTTGGAGGAAGTTGATTTGCTCATTGAAGGTGAAGACGATGTCCTTCATGGGCTTGCCATCCACCTTGAGATCACGGGAAAGGTCCGTGATCATAAGGTGATTAGCATTGAGCCCACGCTCCACCATCCCCTTGCACCGGAAGACTTCCTGCTCCATGGCTTCAAACCTGGCCTCCACAGTTCCCGTGCCCTTGGGACCTTGCTCATCACAGATGTACATCATCTCCTCCTGCATCTGAATGGTTTGAGGGTGCTGCACCACCTCCCGTAGATAAGGGTTGATGACGTTCTTGAAGAACTTGTCCTTGGAAGAGCTTGAAGAGGCCATGGTAGATGGGATCTGATAGAAAATAGCAAGGGAAAAAGAGGACAGAGGATTTCTCTGTGATATGGTCGTTAGCAGGTTCTGGAAGTATATATAGATATTTTTATCTTGGGGGACAAGCATACATAAGAAAAACAGAGTACGGAAGGTGTCCTAGGTGGGCACAACCCACCTAGGCATGCCAGGCTTTCCTGGCGCGCCCTGGTGTCTTGTGCCCACCAGGGGACTCTTCCTGGAAGTTTCTTTATTTCCAAAATTTTAAAATATTCCAAAACTGATAAAAAATATTTTGCGGATTTTTTGGAGTCCGTTTACTTACTGTATCATGTACCTCTTTATTTTCACGATTCTGGAGTGTTCCGGAAGGACTGTTAATGTGTTCTTCCGGTGTCAAAGTTTGGATAATATTACTTTCAACATTGATAGGCGTACCTGAGTTATAATGCTTTATTCGTTGCCCATTGACAACCTTCGGGTTAGTACCTTCGGAGTTATTTATTTTGATTGCTCCAGACCAGTAAACCTCCTCGATGATGTATGGGCCTTCCCAGTTCGAGAGGAGCTTTCCTGCAAAAAATCTAAAATGAGAGTTGTACAAAAGAACATATTCTCCAACTTTAAACTCACGCTTTTGGATTCTTTTGTCATGCCATCTTTTTACTTTTTCTTTGAATAACTTTGCATTTTCATAAGCTTGGGTTCTCCATTCATCTAAGGAGCTTATAACAAATAACCTCTTTTCACCAGCAAGTTTGAAATCATAGTTGAGTTCTTTAACTGCCCAATATGCTTTATGTTCTAACTTGAGAGGCAAATGACAAGCTTTTCCATAAACCATTTTATAAGGAGACATACCCATAGGATTTTTATATGTTGTTCTATAAGCCCAAAGTGCATCATCTAATTTCTTATACCCACCGGATGCCCCGTC